>NC_041386.1:718324770-718334190 GCF_002162155.2 Triticum dicoccoides
ATCCTTTGACTAATTAGGAAAATTAAAAAACTTAAATTTGCGCATGTTTTGCAAAAAAGTGTTATGAAAATGTAAAATGGCCATATCTTTTGCATACAATGTAAAAAAAATGTGTAATATATAAAAAAAATCAGCAAGAAAATCCGCATCCGATTAAACCTGCCTACAGCCTATTTGCAACTTTTTATAATCCTCAAATTCTAAAAGGAAAAAAAGATATGCTCAAATTTCGGTTTTTTTAATTTTCGTTAAATCTGGTCAAATTGTGGTCAAACTATGGTCAAACTAATTATTCAAGAAATATTATTGTTAATAAATAATTATTTTAGTTTTTTTGACTTTTGGTCAAACTATGGTCAAATCTGGTCAAACTATGTGAAACTACTTATTCAAGAAACATTTCGGTTACTAAATAATAATTATTTTTTAGAATAATAGTTTCAAACTAAAACGGTGAAACATGTGACTTCATGCTCAAACTAAATTCCTGAGGGTTAATAGGATTGACAACTTATTATTGTCAGGTAAATAACACATGCAGACTTGGAAACAAGGGGGAATAGGACTCGGAAGTTAAGCGATGGGTGACCGGTCGGGAAGTTAGATGATTTGAAATGATGAGGGGTGATTAGAGCAATGATGAGCGGTGATTCGAGACAAAATCGTCAAATAATTCAGAAATTTGAAAATCAGAAAAAAAAAATCGGAAAATCGAAAAAAATAAAAAATTTCAAAAAAAACATCCTTTACTACGGGTTGGTGTTACCAACCGGTACTAAAGGTCCCCCACACCACCGATGGGCTCGTGCCACATGGTGGGTCTTTGGCCCCGGTTCGTGCAGAACCGGTACTAAAGGGGGACCTTTAGTCTCTATCCTTTAGTGCGGGTTGCAGAACCGGGACTAAAGGCCCTTACGGACTGGTGCTATAGCCAGGTTCTGCACTAATGCGTGTACCACGAGGCTGCAGATCACCGGCGCGTGTGCCAGCCAGAACGTGCCTTGCGGATGGCCAACCAGAGCTTCCGACGGCGTGGGTTGCGGCCAATATTTTAAATAGCGCGCTACAAAATATAGCGAGACCATTCTCTAAATGCTACACAAGTTATAGCGCGCTAATAGCGTGCTATATTTCAAAATAGCGTTTGCAAAAAAATTAAATATATATAGAAATAAAGTATTTAAGCAACTAAATTTTTCATAGGAGCAAGCAATATATGCATCTGATAAAAGGAGTGAGAAAGCTAGTGGGAGAATCTATAAAAGGAGCGAGAAAGCTAGTGGTCGTGGGTTCGCTTTGGCCTGCTGGGCCTGCTGGGCTATGCTTATTTCAGTTTTGCATGGTCTGCACGTTATAACGTTACAACGTTACAACGTTATAGCGTGTGTAGCGCGCTAATTACGTGATTAGCACCGTAGCGTCTGATTTTGCCAAAACGTAATGTCTCCCTTCCAAATATGCTATAACCGCGTTATAACAGCAAAATAACGTGCTATTTAAAATATTGGTTGCGGCTTCACCGGCTCCAAGAAGAAGCTGCTCGACCACATCACCCGCTCTGATGGCCACTCGTGCTCAACCATCTTCATCCCCTACGGCCAGCCTCGGACCCTGAACCTGCCGGTCTGATGCGGCTGGCACGTCCTGGTCGGCGAGGTCGACAAAGCTGCTGCGGGCGTTAACCGGCACCGGAACCTGTTCCTCGTATCACTGGGCCAGCACGGCCCTAACGTATCCGTGTCGCTGCTATGCGTTAGAGCGGATGGTGGCGACCCAGCGCCGCAGTTCACGTTCGAGCTCTCTGTAGAGCGTTCTGCCCGCGGCACCATTCGTATGGTCAAGATGAAGTCGCCCCTGATGAGCAGCAGCTCCCTGTCTGGCGGCTCCCTTGCACCCGGCGACGGCGAGTACGAGTGGTTGCGTGTGCCCAAAGAAGAGTATTTGTCGGGTGACACTGTCCCCATCTGCATCTTCTCCGGCCGAGGACACCAGCAAGCAAGCAACAACATATCGGAGCAATGGCAGGAAACGGAAAGCTTGAAGCAATCTGCTGTGAGGAGGAATCAACTAGCTGCGGTATGCGATGGCAATTCCAATTACTATACCTACTAGTATTTTGTTATTTCATAAAGGATAAACTCTCAAGTTATTTACAATGGATGATTTTATATACTGTAATGTCTCTGCACTGTTGTTGGCTTGTTGAATCAAACATACAGTATTGATTTTCTTATTGCATATATAAATATAATAGTACTGTACTTGATCTCACCATGTTGGCGAAGAATAAATTTGCAGTGAGTAATTAGCTAATTATCGATCGGCAGTTTCACAGTTGAGAGTAATTGCCGGATGGATAGGGCTTTGTGTTCGGGGATAACAGAAGTTAGTCTCTTGGTGAGCCATCACCTAACGCACGGGACACACTCCAAACTGAACCTATCATCTGTATCTAGTGAACAGTCAATTCAAATAAAATACTGAAAAATTCAAAAGAAACTCTGAAGTTTTTTAGGCATCCAAGATGATCACGTACTCTAGTGTAAAATTTTGTGGTGTTTGGACCTATGAGGAGCTCCTACCAAAATAAATAAAATGAACTCTGAACAGTGTTCTTTTTCAAAGTTTCGATGCCTGGAAATTTTATTTTTTTTGCACACGCTCCTCAGATGTGCCTATGAGCATGAAAATTTGCACGGACCCTGCACACATGAGCATTTTGGATACCTAAAAATATCATATTTCTTCGAACATAAGCTCTTAAGAGAACACATGTTTTTTATTTTGTCAGTATTAATACCAAGGTACAACAGCAAGCATCGTGTACGCAGAGTAAAACTCTTTTTTTTTCCCGGGTGATACGCAGAGTAAAACTCACAGTTGCCTATGAGTAGCCGAGTAGGACACCCAAAGGATTTCCCTGTACTTGCATGTCTGCTATAATCACGAGGATCATCAAGTCAACTTGTTATTGGTCGATAATATAGACTGCAGCAAGAGATAAATCACTACCTGAACTAGCCTGCACGACCACCCATCCACCTACACGAGGGCAGTCATGCCTGAACCATGGAACTGTTTAAGTTGTTATATATAACTCAGATAAACAAAGATTTGACTCCATTGGGTTTCAGTGCTTTATTATGGCCTAGAGAGGATAATTTTATCATTTGGCTATGATGTTAAACAGGGAGAGGGATCTTTTTTTTCGAAAAGGCAACAGGGAGAGGGGTACTAATGCTACTTCTGCTTGGCAATTTAAAGTAACAAATATAGATAACATGTTGTTTTTTGGGGCAATCAACAGTTAACATGTTAGGGTCAAGCTTCAGTGATGGTTGAACTCAGCCTGAACATACACGAATGAAGTACTCCGGATAACAAACAATTAGCCTGAACTTACAGAAACGAAGTAATTTCATAGGGCACGCAAAAATAATGTCAAACACAAAGTTGTGTCACGTCCGGCTATGTTCAAGACGTGAGGAGATAGGCTACATAGATAAAAGTTTGGCCGCATGCCTCATTCTGATCCAGAGGCCGGGGGTAATCCTCCTCCTCAAAAAAAAAATCTCTTCTTCTCCAAGTTGTAATTCTCCTAGAAAATCTTCAACGATGTATGCGCTTCAGGGATGTGCGCCCCTACAAATTAACACGTAGGGCGTTGCCTCAGGTCAAGGTAAGACACTTTCACCTATCACACATGGTAATCATAACTTTGAACACTGATTTCATTTTTTTGGTGAGGGCTCCATCCACAAATGTTTTTTGATGCTAAAACTTTGCCTTAACGTTGAACGTTTGATCATATTTGATCCCCCAAAGTGTCAGATTTTTTTCACATTGTTTTGAATTTACTGTTCATGAGGGTGCCCCTACACCCGGTAGCTGTAAGTCCAGTTTCTCATGACAATAGCCAAGTAAATAATCAAACAAAACCAAACAATCACCAGCGAGAGAAATCTGTTATATCCTGTGGTTCTACCATTGCACCAAGGCGAGAGATGATCCAACACTAGCAACGCGATTCAGATCTATTTCCCACGAGGATAATAGCACAACGGGGTATGGAACAGAGGTGGATTAATGGACCAAGGGGAGGGCGCGAAACTAAGTTTGACGCGAGAATGCAGAGAGCGGACGGCGGCGGTGCTCCCTCTCCAACGACGACGGCTGCTTCGCTCTACTCTGCTCTCTCCGCCCCCTATGCTTCTTCCTGGAAACTTATATTTTTTCTAGAAATTTCAGGGGAAAAAAATGCTTTTGATGGGCCTCTTGCTTTCTAGGGCTACCGGCTGGTCCATACTAATCAAGCTCGAGCTCAACATACATACAATAAAAAAACAATTGATGCTGAGCAATAATACAACAAAAAATGTAGTATTGTACGTAATAAGCATCCTAAACTCGGAGGTGGCATGTAGCATGTGCTTTGTGCAATGAAAACACATATGGGTCGCTGCTAAGTTTTGATCCTTGTCCAAAGAACTCGTGCGAATGTTCAAAATTGCACGGCCACAATGGCATGGTAAACTGAGACATTAACGTTGCCACTCGGGTGATAGAATCAATGCGGACGTTCACTAGGCATACTTGATAACCGAGAAGAACTGCCACTTGTGTGGAAATTTCTAGCTCTATCATTCATCTATAGATTGTGCTTATGTACGTGTCCCTGGCTCAAATTTCCAATACATCACATTGCCCGATAGACCATGCTCCGGATCCTTTTGTGCATCTTACCTTGCTTGTTATTGTTGCTCTCCACCTACACTTTCCCACTCTCCTCCTAACAACTAAATGTGTGATCATGCCACATGGATAGTAGGCTGTGTATTTATAAGAGGTCAGGGAGTCATCAACATGGTGTGTGTCACAGGAATCATTATTGCTTCACAAAACATCACATGCCTACTATTGTGATCATTTAATTCTACCACATGTGGTGTAGCTATCGACATTTGCAGCACTGAGAACCTCTCCAAATATGAGCAAACCTAAGCAGAGTAAACCATGACAAACAAAGCCATTGTGAACTCAAAGTAGTATGAGTAAAGATTGTAGGGTTTGATGAAGCATGTCTATGACCATGTACGAGCCACGTGTATATATGTTGCTCAATCCGGTCTAATGAAGAGTTGGTTTCAGTCCAATTTGGTTACCTGATTTTGATATATAGTTTTGTTACCTTGATTCCAGGACTTGTCTACATGGACAGAGAAACAACAAACTTAAATAAGTGAGGTGGTTACCAGGACATTTCAACCATCCCCCTCAGTTATAACTCCACAAGTTTAGGTGGAGAACGAGATTGGTTGACGACGGCGTGGATGTCACTTGACCGCCCTGGGCGGCACTAGCGTTTCATTGCTCCAATATCCTCACTCTGGCCCCTTCACAACCACCGACAAATCCATGCTCATGTGAGAGCAAAGTTGATAGATATATTGGCAACGGTATCATCAACAAGGGCTTCAGTTTCTGTAACCTAAAATTTAGAAGTGGGGTTTAATTTGGTGATTCTAGATCGTAAATACAATTTAGGCATCGACCTCTGCCTGTAGTCTGGCCTTCTTCGCGTATTTTTACACCCCGCAAAGAATGGCATGTGGCATTTTTTGTGATTCTTAAATACAGTTCAACCTTTTTTAATTCACGCTTGCAAAATTACTTGTTTACTTGTTATATGTAAAACGTGCTCTTTACTACAAATAAGTGTATGCTATCTGTAAAAGGCACTCAGTTAACTACAACCAAATAAGAATGGAAGCCTAAACCAAATCAGCTGCAGCACCCGAACTCAACATTAAAAATCAACGATTTGTAGCACACTGAAATTAGAGGTTCCACTAAAAAATTTGGAGGGAACTAGCAGTTCCACTAATCAGTTTAGGGCTTGGTTCTAAGGTTGTATCCACATGTGCATCGTGAAAAAAAAGAATCTAGCGCCCCCCGTCGTCCCTAGGGTGACTCGGGTGGCTTGCCGCCGCCACCACTCTAGGTCCCTGTCGTACCCTCTCTTCCTCGCCGCCAGCGGTAGGCGCCGTTTCAGCAAAGCTCCGGCCGGTGGTCGGCGGCGGCGGGGCAAAGCTCATGGGACGCTTCGCCTTAGATCTCAACGTGTATGGCAGTTTGGAGCCAGCTTTGTTGGATGTGACACAGCGGCAGAAGTTGACGGCGACATGGCGGTTGCAACTTTCTTGGATTCGACGCCACAACGGCTGCTCGACAGGCGACGCGGTGACGGCTGCTCGACAGGCGACGCGGCGGCGGCAGCTCCGTTGGATTCGATGCGGCAGCGGCGGTGGCAGCAGCTTGACAGGATCGCGACGTTGGCAACTCAACGAGGACGCATCTCGGCTGGGCCGATTGGTACGACGAGCACCTCACCTTGATACGCGGCGCAGCAATTTTTGGCGCGAGAAAGCCAGACGGCAAACATTTTGGCGCCTATTTTATTAGCAGCTTTCGCTAATTCTGTTCATTTGTTCGTGAATAGCACAGGTCCTGTCGGATGGAGCGGGCTGTGAATGAATGGTGGATTCTGGCCCGTACGACAGTTCTGCCATGCGTGAAAGCATGGCAGACGAGCCGCGTCCCGCCATGATGGGCTCCTCTGCTTCCGTGGTGTCTCCACGTCTTTTCAGGTTGAAAGAAGCGAGCTCGCTGCTCTCCAGATCCATGGTGCTACAAGCAGATACTCCCTCCGTCCGGAAATACTTGTCGGAAAAATGCATAAAAATGGATGTATTTAGAACTAAAATATGTTTAGATACATCCATTCCTCCGACAAGTATTTTCGGACGGAGGGAGTACAAAAGAGGACGCAAGAGTAAAACAGCGTTACCCGATGGAAGGAACAAGATTACACGCATCGTACATGTATAGAGGAGTCGTCCGGTCTTGTCGGTCATTTTGTTTTTTTAGACATCCGGTCTTGGCCCTCCATATCTTGTCCAGTAGCCTACTAGGCCCAATCAAATTCGAATCTTTTGCAGGCTCCCGCTAGAGTATTAGGCTTTGATTCCCGTGGCAGAGCTGCTCTTCTTCAAACATGTGAACATATCTCAAGAAAAAGGATTATGTATTCTATGGCCTTGATAGAGGGTATCGTGGAGCTCGAGTTATACTAAACCACTCTCCTTCCACAACTTGCTCATGTCTAAAGCAACAATGAAGTTCTGCAAGAGCAGATCATCTGCCAGAGAAAGTGCATCCCTGCATGCAATAGCTTCAAGTATTCATGGATCACGAATGCCATGTATTACCAGCGATGAACTCCCAAGTAGTTTCTTTGGTCCTCTCTACGGAGTGTCGCCGCTGTACCACCTCTAGATGGTGGAAACTCTTGCGTCAACACATCTTTGCAAAACCCGTAGGTGGCATCTTCCTTCTCCGTTCACCCCTTTGTGCATTAGCTCGGTGTGAGTTTTGCGCTGGTCTTGTATCCTTTAGTACCTCCAGCTCCGAAATATATCTATCTATAAAACCCTAGGTAGCTTGTTGACTTTGAAAAATACCTTCACGTATTGCTTTCCTCCTTGAGTCTCGGCTGCCGCATAACCCACACGAGGTAGAGTTTGTCATATTACGGTGGGCTCTCACATTTTCAGTCGAAATGGAGTGTTTTGCCAAATCCCAAAGAAAAATTCGAATTTTTGAAGTGACCCGCACCTTCCTGAGCAACTTCCAGTATTTTCCTTCATTTTTTGTGCTAGAAGACCCTGCTGTCCCATCAAGCCATGCCACCTGTCTTTTCTTGGTCGCCACAAGCATCCTCTATTCAGACCAGACGTAGAAGATTCCATTCGTTTCAAAGTTCTAGCTCCAAAAATCTTCCATATTTCTAGTACAAAGAAGGTATGCCCAGAATAATCGGGACATCCATTGGGATGAACAGATGCTCCACAAGTTCGCTATTCCATGCTGCCGACATGTTATCGATGAGCGCCAATACAAGAATCGGGGGACTTGGGACTAGACAACCATATGGTATCAACATCTCTTCACAGGGTAGCCAATTATCATCCCGTATGTATGAGCTTGTAACATTACCAATCTTTTTGATCAACCTTGCTTCACCACATCTCTTCGTCCCTCCACTATGGATCTCCGTATTTGGCTTGGATGATTGCCTAGGCTTGCATGCAAAATAGAAGGGTTTGGCTAATAGATACGTCTTAGTAGTTGTGCACTCAGTGATTCTGGTTGCTGCAAGAGGCGCCATGTCTGTCTAGGAAACAAGGACAAGTTAAATAACTCAGATATCTTTAAAGCCAAGTCCAACCATACCTTTTGGTTGTGTCATCACTTCCGACTCAAACTCATACAAAAATCTGAAAAATAGCTGGTGTCCATAATAAAGGACATCCTCATCCACTCATAGTCCTAGTCTCGTGGTTAAAGAACTCTTCTCATGATTAACGTGACTAGATTATGCGATTAGGTGTTTTATAAAATATTTGGTGATTGGGTCTTTTCCTCCTGCCCTCTGTGCATTTTCTTAGCAACTAGATATTCATATACTAGATCAAAGGTTGAGGCCTCCTTCACGAGGCGAAGCAACTGCTCAGCCGGCAGGAAATCCTGCATTAGGAAGGGCATTAAGGCGCCGATGCTTTTTGGAAGCGCCTTAGGGCCATGGCCTACAAGGTCAAGAAGGAACGACATTGGCACTGTTCTGGCCGTCAATGCATCGTCCAGCTAATCAATGTTTCCATTACTGACTACTACCTCCGTCCGGGATTACTAGTCCGGCCGACCGAATCCGCAGGACCAAGGCAAAACAAACACGCATGCAAACTCCTCGATTCACGTTGTTATTAATTACTGCATGCATCTGCTGGCTTCTACGCATATCCCTTGCATTGGCTAGCTTCACGCATGCAGCGGGCAGAGTACTAGACCCGAGACAAATGCGTGCATGCAGCCAGCCTCCTTCGCATGCAGCGGCTAGGAATTAATTTCCTTTAATCAGTTGAACAGCAACCGAGAGAAGCGGCCTAGTAAAAATAGGACGCGGCTGTGCTGCTGAACGGCCTTGTAAACCCGTACGGAGGTAGTACTGTCTACTAAAGTCTCACTACTAATGTCTTATACCCGTCAAGGCTCCAAATAAAAAAATTATACTCATGATTGTGCAATCTATGCTGCTACATTAAGTCTTGCAGTTATGAAGGAAAAAGCACTTGATAAGCACTATCGAGATTAATTCAAAATAAAATGGAAGGCAACTTGCTTCAGCATTGATCGATAATCTGCACGGAAAATGAATTAGCAGCCAAGTTCTCTTATCATAAAATTATTGATATTTTTATTTTATTTGAAACTGTAGAGGCAATTTTAAGCTAACACAACTAGTATATGTTTTCATATAACCGAAACGGCTCATTTGTAATATTGTGATAGTTTGCCCTAGAA
>NC_041386.1:718334336-718379448 GCF_002162155.2 Triticum dicoccoides
CCCAACACAGTCCAGCATGGTGCAAGTGATGCTTGCCCTGGAACATCAGTGCGAAGCTACGATGCAGATCCTTGAGTGCATAACGCCTAACACCAATCTAGGCAACCATCATGGGTACAATGTGCACGTCCCACTCCATGAGTTCATACACCTTAAGCCTAGTGTGTTCAGCTCCTCTACTGAGCCCCTCGATGCAGATGACTGGCTTGGTGGCATCAAGCACTTGTTGCATGGTCCTCATTATTACTCTCCTCGGCCCAAATTTCCAATACATTCCATTCTCCGTTTGAATCGTGCTTTTCTGGATATCTGTGCCAGTTAGCACTCTGATCATATACTCTGCCATTCTCATCCTACAAACTAAATGTGATCCTGCTACATGGGGAAGAAGTTAGCTATATATAGGAGGTTTGCAAAGTGATGTACAGCCTACTCGCCTGGATCCCCTCATGCATTTGCCTGTCTAAAATGAACACGACAATCATCAAGTCAACTGGTTATTGGTCGATAGTATAGACAGCTAGCTACGCTAGTCATGTGCGAGTGTTACCAGCATGGAGCAGTGATCATGGAGCAGCTTTGCAGAGCCAGCTGAAACGAGAGGCAAATCAGTACATAAGGGAGCATATTGGGCACGAACCTAAACAAGCATGCCTGGCCGCCCGTCAACCCTACACGAGGGCAATTATGCCTGAACCACGGAACTATTTAATTTGTAATATAACTCATAAACCCAAATATTTGACTCCATTGGGTTTCAGTGTTTTCTCATGGCCAGGACAAGATAATTTTATCATTGGACTATGAGATTAAACAGGGAGTGGGATGCTAACGCACCTTTTGCTTGGCAGTATAAAGTAATAAGTATAAGTAAGAGGTTGGTTTTTTGAGGAATCAACAGTTACCTGTGAGGCAGGCTGCAATTACGGCTAAACTTAGCCTGAACTTGCACGAACGAAGTAATAGACTATAGATAACAAACAATTAGCCTGAACTTACAGAAACGAAGTAATTTCGCAGGGCACACAAAAGTACATCGATTGATCTGTAGATAATTGTATGGGGCACGAGAAAATCTAATCGAGTCTATCTGACCAAATCGAGTATTTAGCCAAAAACTACCACATTTCACGGAAAAGTGACAGAAAACTACCACTTTACAATTTTGTCTCGAAAACTACTACTTTTTTATTAATCCGTGGCAAAAAAACTACCAAGTGTGAAAACTACTCGCTTTGCCTGGGTTAAACCCGAATCTGACTGCCCGACCCCACCGTTTAGGTGCCAGCGTGGCGAAGCGCTCGTGGCCAGCCGTTAACGCCCGTAACCTCTACGCCCGCGCGCCCGCTCGTCTCCCCTCGCCCGCCGCAGTGGTCACCGGAGCACTGCCGGCAGTCGCCGACCCCATCGCGACCAGATCTTGCAGCCTCGCCTCCCTGGCGCAGCCCCGCTGCCCAGCGAACCACCCCGCGCCGCCCGTCGCCATGGCCTTGCCCCGAGCGGCCGCCGCCCGGGGCTCGCCGCCGGCAGGCCTCCCCATCACGCCAGATCCGGTAGACGCCGCCCCGAATCCGCCTCCCTCGGACCTCCTCCCCGCCCTGCTTGCGCCAGAGCGCCGCCTGCAGGTCGCGCCGTCTCCTCCAGATGCGACCGCACCCCTGGCCGGGCGCCCGTAGCCGAGCCCAGTGGCCGCGCGCCCGTGGCCGCATGCCTGGCCTTGCCGCCCTGGCCGCGCGCCCATCGCCGCGCCCCCCTTGCGTGCCTGGCCGCCGCTCCCCTGGCCGTGCCCATGGCCGCGCCCATGGTCACCCGCCCGTGGCCGCGCGCCTGGCCCCGCCACGCTCGCCCGCGGGTGCCCTGCTCCCTGCCCACGCCCCGGCCGTGCCTGCCCGTGGTTGGAGTCGACGGGGGCGAGCAAGAGAGGTATGCGCCGCTTGCGGCGTGGGGAGTGCAGGGGCTGCACTCCGGTGACCACTCCGGCGGGCGAGGGAGACGAGCCATGTCAGCACTTAACGGTCAAACAAACGGTGTTGACTTACGATGCCATGTCAGCACTTACATGCGGGCCAGGCCTGTCATAAACGCGTTTAAAATGGCTGAATCAATCGATTTACTCACATGGTAGTTTTTAGTCACAAATTAATAAAAAAGTGGTAGTTTTCGGGACAAAATCGTAAAGTGGTAGTTTGTAGGCACGGTTCCACGAATTGTGGTAGTTTTTGGTTAAATACTCGACCAAATCAAAGTGGAGTTACTCATGCAGTCATGCTAGGGTTCTAGCCTTTGCAATACCTAGTAGATCAATTAATTAACCAATTAGACAGTCAATCCCACCTTTATATTGTTCTAAAACTACACCAAGGCGAGAGAGAATCCAAACCTAGCAGTGCAATTCGAGTCTCTTTCAGACGAGGAGAATTACAAAACTGAATACCAACCAGATGATTGATGAATGGAGGAAGAGGTGAAACTAGTATTCAGGTGAGAATGCTGGTGAGCAACGAGGACCTTGTAGGTTGAGCGAGCGGTGTGGCCGGCGGCGACACACTTTGATGATGGTTGCTCTGCTTTCTTTGCTACTACTTCGACACTAGTATCTATTACTTTTTTTAAATGCGTTGGATGCGCTTCTTGCTGCTTGGGCTACGTGTACCAATCCAGACCATACTAATCGGGCTCGAGGGTACCAGACAGAAGACAACACTGCCTATTCTACGGACTACAATCTATGCTCCAGACGACATCTTCATGCTTGTCTAGGTTAATTGTTTTTCTCTGAACCATGTCTTCAAAAATGTGCTCAACTCAAATTTCCAATACATCCCATTCCCACTAGACCATAAAATGAAATGTGAACATTATTTGTGCCTTTACCCTGCTTTTCGTTGTTACTCCCCTCACACATTTTGCTATTCTCACATAGAAACTATAAATGTAATCTTCCAATATGAGGAATAAACTAGTTATATGTTGGAGGCCAGCCAGTGATCAATATGGTTTGTGGCCTGGGCATCATAATTTTTCCACCAAACATCGCATGCCAACTGTGTGATCATTTAATTCAACTACATATTGTGTACTTATCTACATTTGTAGTACTCGTTGCATATATAAATATTATCAACACGAACTGCAATGTTGCTTGCCAACTACGACAAAGAAGCTATCCACTCAAACAATTATATAAAGAGGTAAAGAGTGGTTATGGTTTGATGAAGCATCTCTATCATCCCTTTGGAGCCATATGAATATATATTGCTCAATAAGAGTTGGTTTCAACTCGGTTTAGTAATCTTTTATATATATGTCATCTAATTACCTTGATCACGAACACATATATACGTAAGGAGAGATTCAATAAACTTAAACGCGCAAAACAGTTACAATTATATTTCAATAGCATAACTTAAAGAAGTAAAAGACATCTGAATTAACTAGTATACTTTTTTTAATACGTACAAAATAAGTAACAGAAGAACTTCATTTATAATGTGTTGTTAAGAACTATGATTCTGATAAGCAATTGAACACTTCAAAAACCAAGGTTGTGTGGTTTTATGCCTAATTATGTGTGTCAATACAGTACACCTAATACATAATTCTTGGTGTACATGATACATTCTCTCACTAAATAGTTCTTTCACAAGACCGCTCATGATATTAAACAAAAAAAATGTCACGTCTATAATTTTCATTTTAATGCACAAATTAGTAAAATGAATTAACATGAATAGCACCAATTGCTAGAACAGTGAAATCCATCCATGGACACTAAATACCTTTAGTCGCCAAACACAAGAAGTGCAAATTATACTACATGCACTAGTTCTGTCTTCGTCTACGATCACGGCCTATTTCTCATACATATTCTTCTCCTGACACGGTGAGTTTGTATGGTTTGACCATCCAGATGGGCAGAAAAGGAACCCCTATGCCGGGATTATGGTTTCATTAAGTGTATCTATTATCCCGTCGGAGTCACATGTATAAATATTGATCCTGTCAGAGTCACATGAATTAGAGGCCATTCCAAACTCAATCTTTTTTCTTGGAGATAAATTCAATCTATATATGGGCGCACTATGTGACCATATATATGGTTCAATCAGGTTTGGTGACCTTGATCATGTCAGAGTCACATGAATTAGAAGCACAAGCTGGCAGCAACGTCACAAATGATCTAAAAACTTTTCATGTAATTAATAAAATATATGTATTTAAAAGTGTTCTCGCATTTAAAAAATGTCCGCATTATTTGAAAATTCTAGTGTACTTTTTAAAAATGTTCAAGTAATCGAGAAAAATGCGAACTTATTTTTTTTATGTTCATACAATTAAAATTTTAAAAAGTGTTTTTATAGTTTTAAAAAAAATCCATTCTTATGGAAAAAAATGTGCTATATACCAATTGGGCTCCTGAACTCTACTGTCGTCCAGCTATCTTGTGCCTTTGTAAAGTTCGTCAACCCATTTCTGAATTTTTTTTGGGGAAAGCTGACAACTGTGGAGCATCACAACTACAGAGCCGACCTCACAATAACATGATATATAGCAAGGCCTCCTGAACTCTACTGTCGTCCTCAAAAGAAAAAATTGGAGAAGCTTCTGTGACAACTACACAACGCTGTGGAACATCACAGCTACAGAGCTGACCTGACGTTGTCAGGAACAAAATTCAGTTACTTTCCTGGCTGTTATTGCTGGTAAGGGTGTGACGCCAATAGAGAACAGTCATGAAAACCCTGTCCTGAGCATGAAAATAGGAGCTCACTCCAACCAAGCCTACAGATCCATGTATAACCACTCATGAAGAACAAAGTTCAGTGGCCATCAGTACAGAAGACAGATCTTTGTTGGGATCAGAACTACGACAGTGACTGAACGACAGTGACTGCGGCTTCCGTCCCATTGCTTCCTCTCCCACTCTGCTCTCGGTTGGTGGATGAACGACAGTGACTGCGGCTTCCGGTTCGGAGTGGTGCGGTGACAGCACAGAAGAACACCCGAGCCACCACTGCGTGTGGAACCCGCCGCAAGGTCTGCACGCCTCATTCTTGCTCTTGCAATTTGGCTCCTGAATTCTTCTCTTTTGCCTTGGAAAACAACATCAACCCATTTCGTAAAAACACATGTATTGGAAAACACCCACGACAACTACACAACTGTGGAAATTACAGGAGTAAAAATTCAGTTAAACCTGACTGTTATTGCTAGTGATGCTGTGACACCACAGAGAAAAGTCATGAAAAAAGCTATGCTGACCATGACAATAGTACTAGTTCTTTCCCCCAACCTAGCCTACTGATCCATGTATCACCACTCATGAAGAAAGTTTGGCTACTTGTACCTGCCTCGTCACTCTGCGAAAGCAAAGCTGATGTTCCAGCAACAATAAAAGGAAGAAGCATCAGAATGCATGCATTCCAGCCACAATATAGTATTGGCAAGGCTTATCAGCAGCAGAAAATAGAGGACCAGAGGTGTGCTATCGTTCATGTGTTTGTCTTCAGTTTCTAGCTCAACTTTGTTCCAGAAAACCAGTGGATTTGGTGATCCTTGGGTACAATTTTTTGTTGTTTCAGAAGACAGTGTTTTAGTTATCCGTTGATACGATTTAGGAACTACGCCTACAATTCTGATCACTCCAACTATGTTGTTGTTCTCTTCCGATGACATGCAATGCACTTTTGCTTGGTTTTAAATAGAGTTCAAACATTGACCGGTTTTTCTTAATTATCTCTTGTAAAAGCAAAGTTAAGCACGTCCAGAAACATTCTCTTCTCCGATGAAACAAGTATCTAGTTCGCAAAACAAACAGGTAATCAATAGCATCACACCCATCTGGTGCAAGGTTGAAGAACATGGCTGACAAATGAAGGGAGAACATGGCTGACAACTGCCCAAGCGAAATATCTCGTACGAAGTTCTAAGAACATGAGGGCAAACCTACATCGGAAGCTACAATATTGATCTCCTACCCAAGCTGCAACACAGAAGTTCATGTTGACTGTTGTCAGGGGTAGTTTCTCACGCGGCGCCGGTATTGCAGCAACATATGGTTCGTACTTCTGATCCCAACAAAGATAACTGGTCATCCGCAAAGAACACATCAGTGGCTATCGGTACAGAACATGCTTGGGTACACCCAGGTGGCTTCTAGCTAGCGGTACCAGTCACTGTGGTACTTAACATTGCCATCTCTCTTGTCATCCAGCCTGATAACAGTCCAAGGTTGAGTGTCACGAGCGTAGTACAAGCAGCTGCTCGTTCCTCCCCATCTTTCTGGGCTCCGGCAAGAAAACACTGGGCTCCTCATATTACCCTCTTCAAAAAACGCACAATTGTCCAACTTAACCTCCACCCATTCTGCAGGATTGGTTGACATATCTAGGCAGTAGGCATTGTTTTTTTCAAAAAGGATGGATTTTATTTAACTCAAAATGAAGCATCAAGGGATACAAACACAATAAGCACACCAGCTCACACACAGAAAAACACGCTGGCAAATAGCAAAGTCATGTAGGGTCTAAACTATGCCTAAGCGAGAAAAAGAAAAAAAACTGAAGTTATCAAATCCATGATCGACAAACTACAACTTTGACCATATTTGCACCAATCATCTCATGACATCATAAAGACAATGAGGTTCTTCAACAGCAACGCCTTCAAGAAGGGAGTGGTGCTCAAGTGCCGCCGTCACCAGATCCAACCACCAAAGGCAGTAGGCATTGTAAAGAGTGATCAGCGGAAGCATGTCACCACACGCCACCAAACATGGCATTCATACTGGATATCGAGTAAGCTTGTGAACCACTTGGTTGTTATCTTCTGCAAGCCAAGATGGGGCACTAGCTGCAAAGTGTAGACATTCAAAAAAGAATCCATGGCGATGAGCTGACCGTTGCATGGCACAATCAGCTGTAGTTTTTTAGAAAACCTGAGCTCAGACCAAGAATCGCCTCCGATTGGCCAAGAGTCGCCTCCACAGAAGCATAGACATGAGGGGGAGTGTTCGAGTATAATGTCCGGCCCTCTCTCATAGTTCGGACTTTTGGATGAGTTGGCTGGAGCATGAATTCAATATAGAGGGATGAGGGAGTGCTGATGAGGAGATGCAAATTGGGTGATCCAAGGAGGGCTGTTGAAAAGCCAGAGCAGTAGAGGTCGTACTTATCAAAGTCCTCACTCGTCGGGAGACGCGGAGGCAAAATCTCAGCGCCAGTGAAAACATCAACAACACGACAATCTCCGCGATGATAACAGATGAGTTGGCCATATGAAGATCCGGCAACATGCTTCGTGTAGTCAAGAGCTTCTTGACAAAGCTGGCAGCGGAGGGTGGCATTTTGTTTGGCTGGGTCAATGATTTTACATGTTCGTTGGTTACGGGGACCATTGGCCCCAAGTTGGACGAGGAGAGGCGGGCACACGGAGCAGAAGATAGATTTGGATGGGTATGAAGAAAATGCAGCACGCAAAGAGTGATTGGTTGCAGAAAAGGCGAGAAGGTCACGGAAGGAGCATAAGAGAGCAACAATGGAGTGCAACAGTTCATCTGGGAGGTCTTCCCACCCTTGGATTGGGACACAACAGGGGGAGTGCAGGCAGAGGAAGAGGAGACAACCTGTTTGCTAGCACTTTGCATGACGATGCACGAACTCTCTTCTGCAAGACATAACAATTGAGACCAAACAAATTAGGCATATGTTTCGCTCAAAAGAAAGTTAGAAAAATGCGGCAATCAACCAATGAAGAAAAGACAGTTGTAATTTATTTCTTATGAATAACAGGAAAGGCACTAGGCACGCCTTTGTTCCTCAGAGGTGGAAAGCATTGCTTAAAAATCATGAAAATAGTTATTCTACTTGCAAAAACATGAAACGTGATTCCATGGGTTTCAATGCTTTCTTATGACGAGGAGAAGATGATATGCATCATTAGACTATTAGATTAAACAGGGTGAGAGATGCAAATCTCCTTTGTCATATGAGTATATATAAACAACCTACAGAAACTTGTTGGAAATATGAGCAATTTACCAAATGATTTTATTAACAGAAATACTAAATAAAGCATGACTAATATAGTAGAGCTAGAACAAGTCATGCGTTCTGACAGAGAAAAGGTAAATAGCATCTACATATATGAACTTGAACTAAACACATCTAGAACAGACACTAGATGAAGTTGCATATATGAAGTAGAACCTAACATATGTAGGGCAGAAACTAGAGCAAAAAGCTCTGACAGGATATCTAACAGAAAGAGCAAGAACACGTACGGGACAGCAGCAGCAGAAGCACTGGACTTGGGATCGACATCCTCTCCAGCCATGTCATTGCTGAGGTAGTCGATGTCGGGGAAGAAGTCGTCGGAGTCCGTGATGAAGAAGCCAGTAGTCGCGCGGAGCGCTCCCCAAAAATCTTATCACCCTTCTCTCGTACAGGACTCAAAAGGTGCGGTTCCGGAGGCCTACTGTCCCGACCTGCGGTGCACGCTGCAAGCCGGGATGAGGAAGATAGTAGCAGTAGCTCAGTGGTCAGGAACTTGGAGGCGAGAGGGTTGCGTTGTTCTGGTGTGTCTCTCTGGGAGGAGCGACCTCCCTTTTATAGGCACAGGAGAGGGACCCGAACAACCTGAAAATTTGTTTCAGCTCCCGCGTGACCTTTCGTATACCCGTCGTGCATGGCAAAAACTTAGACATCGGCTCGGCTCATTCCCGCAACCCGCGGCGCGGCGCGGCGGGCGGCGGAGGAGGAGCGCGCGTGGATGTCCCTCTTGTTCTCATCCTCATACATGTAGAGAAAGAGCCTCCCTTATAAAGAGGTCCAACTCCCTCTAAACTAGCAATGTGCGACTAAACTTTTGTTCCACCTCTTGCCTTGCACGAATGGGCTTCGTGGGCCTCTAGGATTTATTAGGAATTTCTGAAACTGCTATTGGGCTAGGCCCAAAATAGACAAAATTCCAGCAATCCCCCACTAGATCCCAGAAGCACACAAAATTTGCCTTTGGTTCCAAAACACTGTTTTATATACCGGTACTGCAGTGGAGACTGTTAAGTTGAACTTCCACCTAAAACTTTATGCTACACTAATAAGCAACTTGAACAGTGGACTGGGCCTTGAACTACAAGTTTCCTACGAATCTAGCTTCACATAAAGACTTGACCGATATGTGGCTACCGTGGGTCTTCCCCGCGGGTGGAGCTTATGCGTCATACTCCGAGACCTTTCATGAGTTTACTAGAGAGAACCCTACTCTCATAGATTGCGACGTTTAACAATCAGACTCATATAGGTGTGTCCTTCAAAAGATGTTCTGCAGGACAACATCTCTGCTTAAAAGAGCCACTTAGAACACATTAAGATATACATCAACCTGCCATGCAGATTAGAAGAGTATTGCATCTTCATGGAGTGGTATTGTTAATAGTAAGGATACTCTCTTCTCAGTTGACCAACAGCTTGTCTTCCACATCTAATTCACGGGATCTCCGATAACAGAGAATAGGTTACCACTGTGAACAACTCGTATTGTGGGTCTCATACCCATCTCCCTCGATGCATTATCTATCACATTACGTGATAGACCCTTAGTAAAAGGATTTGCCAGATTTTTAGACGTTTGGATATAATCCAATGCAATAACTCCGGAGTTTTTAATTTTTCTGACAGATTTTAACCTTCTCTGAACGTGTCTTGATGACTTCATGTTATCCTTTGAGCTGCTCACTTTCGTAATCACAGTTTGATTGTCGCAGTGCGTAAGGATACCCGGTACAGGTTTCTCAACAACCGGCAAGTCATTCAAGAGCCGACGAAGCCAATCTGCTTCGACCGCAGCTGTATCTAGTGCTGTGAGTTCTGCTTTCATTGTTGACCTCGTTAAGATGGTCTGTGTTGATGGTATAATTTGGCTACTTAGTATGTGATGAGCCAAATTAAATCAATGATTTATCAAGCTGATCGGTTACTGCATTGTTGAAATATTGCCACAGAAAATTTCATGGAAGGTGAAGATACAAGTCTTAAGAAGAAGCATATGCTATACTGGACCATGGGCGTGATGCATGCAAGTGATATATATCTACGTATATGAAGAAGTATCCTTAGTCCTGTATCCAGTTTGATTTGCGACGTTGCCGGAATATTTAATATTTTTTTGGTGGGCTCAAAGTATTTATACATATGCTTAGCCACTATATTTAGTGTGATAGCGACGTGGCCGGAATACTTTATTTATATATGCAAGACTGCATGTATGTGGATATGGTCTAGATTTGTTACGTACTTAGATTGGCAAGTATATTTTTTGTACGCATGTTACATGGTAACCGAATCAAGTCCTGTTCGGTTTTAGTTTTGGAGTTGCATTCCTGTACGGCAAGGCATGCTACGGAACCAAGTCCTGCCTTGTATACGCAAAGTCCAGCGTACCTTATTTATAAGGCCACGACCGATTGGAAAAGCCCCCAACAATCGATCTATCAATACAAACATTACTTTTTTCAACATACGTCTATTTTCTGTCGCTACTTCCTGCCGAACCCTAGCAGCCCTAGGGTTTGGTGATCTTTGCCGTTTTGCGCTGTAAAACGGTCGTCTCTCCTCCATGAAAGCGAGGAAATCTTTGTTGCTTTGCTCGTAAAGCAATCGTTCGTTGTCACGAAAGCACGACTGTTATCTTGGTGTTGCGCGGCGATTTTACGTGCCAACACAATTGGCGACTCCGCTGGGGACGAGAAGAAGAAGAGCTACACGATGAGTACCGAGTCTAAGAACAGGAGCGACATCGACCCGGAGAACGTCATCGCCGTCACACTCGACGATCTGTCGGAAGATGTTCGGCGCGAGCTTGAAGAGGAGCTTGAGAAATAAAAGGTTAAGAGGTTGAAGCTCAAGTTGGCTGGATACGCGAAGACGAGGAACGGCGTCGTTAAAAAGGTAGTTCCGAGCCCTTCCGATGCCCAGGTAAAAAACTCAACCGAAGAAATTGCTCATCTAATTGATGTGTCCGTAGCTAGTAAATATGGTTCTGATATGGAAAATATGACACGCTCAAGCAGTAGCTAATAGACTTGATGAATTTAAGGAGCAGTTTAATAAAGATCTTGAAAAATGTCTACCTGGTCATGTACGCTCATTAGTGCTGCAAGTCAATGATGAGTATTCTTGAAAAAGACCAATGCCACCAGACAGTAGTAGATTTAACAATTTTCCAAGTAATATACATACGCCTAGTGCATCGGCTAATGCTATGCAGCCTCACGTTCCTTTAAACAATAATCTGGATGGCCGGAACTATGTTGGTAGTTCGGCTAATAATTTAGTTCCTAGTACTACTGCTCCTATTGTTTCGACTTCGGTTCCACAAAATCACAATAGCAATAACCGAAGTTTTGGTTTTAATTCTAATTTGCAGCAGCCTAGTTATCAAACAGTAGCATATAGTACGCCACCACTGCCGCCTGACGGTACCGGGGTTCTGTATGGGCCGGTACCTAATTCATATTTTAGTGGGTCTCCGTTGCAAACTTCGCATGCTCCAATTTCTTTGCCAGAATTTCCACCACGTGCTGGTATTTCATCTGCTCCACAAGCCAGTTCTCTACAGCCCAATAATAATTTTAAGGATCAGCTTGCTAATATACTTAGAGAATTTGGTTTAGAACCTAAGGGTAGAGCACGTGCATATCAAAAACCATAGCCTGATTACTTTGACTCGACACCATATCCTCGTGGTTTTAGAATTCCAGATTATGTTAAATTTACGGGGGAAGATGGTAGATCTACTTTTGAGCATGTGGGACAATTTTTAGCACAATGCAGCGAGGTCGGCACATCGGATGTTTTTAGATTAAAATTATTTCCTTTATCTCTATCTGGTACTGCATTTACTTGGTTTACATCGCTTGCTCCTAATTCTATTTCAACATGGGCACAATTGGAGCAAAAATTTCATGAGTATTTTTATAGCAGTGAAATAGAACTTCGGCTTTCAGATTTAACTATGGTAAGGCAGAAATATAATGAGCATGTTCATGATTATATTAGGAGGTTTAGGGATGTCAAAAACCGATGTTTCAGCTTGACCATAGCCGAAAAGGACTTAGCCGATCTTGCCTTTTCGGGTTTACTCGCTCATATTAAGGATAAACTAGAAGGGCAAGAATTTTTAGATGTTAACCAAGTTTTCCAGAAGGCTTTGGCGCAAGAAAACCGGGCTTAGGAAATTAAACAATATAGCCGGTTTAAAGATAACAGAAATAAAGAGAAAGATAATCATGTGGTTAATGCCTTAGATTATGATAGTGATTCGGCTAGTGAGGATGATGTTAATATATGTGTAGCCGAATGGGTTCAAGCGCCAAAGTCAAAACCTTTTGCATGTTCTGCTTTGAAACCTACACCTGCTAGAAGAGATGAAATTAAATACACTTTTGATGTTAGCAAGTGTGATAGAATTTTTGATATGTTATTGCAGAATAAATTAATTAGAGTGAGAGAGGGTCATGTAATTCCACCTCCAGAAGAATTGGGTAGAAGAGCTTATTGTAAGTGGCACAATTCTTTTTCTCATGCTACTAATGATTGTAATGTGTTTCGTGGACAGGTGCAATCGGCCATCAATGAAGGACGATTGACGTTTACAGAAGGTCCCAAGATGAAGCTCGACAGCGACCCTTTTCCTATCAATATGGTCGAGCTTGAGAGTAAAAAAATGCTTATTCGGTCGGATCAGACCGAATCTGCAAGAGAGAAAAATGTTGTTGATAATAGTGCTCCTCCAAGGATGATCAAACCAAAAAATCCAGAAATAGGAGTGTGGAAAGTCAACGGAGGAAGGAGACAAGCTCCAAGGCCAAAGCCGTTAGCATGTTGTTGAAAAAATATACCTCACGCAAAACCAACAATGTGTTTAATCGGCTCAGAGGTAATAAGCGTCCTAGATCTCCTTCTGGACCTCACAGTCATGAGCAATGGCAAGGAAGTGCATATGACCAACAGCCGTACTTTGCAATGGAGCCGACATATTGGGGTTGTGCACCTCCTATGTATCCGCAGTTTCCTCCATGGGGGTTTAATCCTTGGGCGCTATATCCTACAGGGCCAGCAGGTTATTTTCAGCTGGGATGGATCCTGCCGAGGCCTATGTTCAGACCAAACGTACATGAGAAAAGGGCTCGTTTCAATGAGGAGGCTAGATCACATAACGCCATCGAGATTCGAGGAGGTCGATCACCGGTACGCAGTGCAGAGCGCAACAACTATAAGGGCAGCTACAAGCGCGTATGGATGCCGGTGAAGCGTGCTGAAACTAAAGCAGCAAAAAATTCAGATGATTTGGATGTTGATCATGGTCTGAAAATAGCGGAACACTAGTCAGATGAAGGTGTTGTCAATTGTACAGAAACAAGCAGTGTCTCAAAAGAAGCTCTCGGTATGGAGGAGAAAAGTAATGGCGTAAAGTTGCGGCAAGCTGGCCAGTCTAATCAATTTGAAAAGCAAACTAATTTTGGGCATAACCCGCATGCACGGCCGGATGCTATATCCTCACGTACTATTCAGAAGCCTAAATCGGCTAGCACACAAGCTGATTTGATCATAAACAATTGTTGCACAGGAACATCCAAGAGTTTGCCTCCAAGGAGTTTCAAGTCTAATACTAGTACATCTACACGTTGGGACTCAGGCAATGTACGCGGCCAGGGATTGAATTCCAGTACCGTATATAATCAGCAAAGAAGTTTTTTGGCCAAAGATGAAATGTTTGCCAGAAAAATTGAAGTACGTCAGTATAGGCTGAAGGACCCGGGGGCAGCCAAATTAAGTCTGTCGCGCCAGGAACTAAACCAGCACCGCATGGGTGCCCGAATGGACTTACCCACACTCAGAAACGACGTGTACAACGACTGCGGACATTGGAAATAAAGGAAGAGATAGCTGAGAAGAAAAGCGATAGATGGTTCAATCAGGATAAAACCAATGATGCCTACAAAGACTTGGAAGGAGAAGCGCATCGCAGCAGAGGAAAATAAAAATACGGATGACATCGTTATTGCAGAAAATTCAGAGAATAATAAAGATGCACCAACTGATATGGATGTTAATATGGTGTTCGCATTGCCTGCTGAATTTTGCGCGCCCGAGGCAGAAATTGCTGAACTTGTTCTTGGCCCAAAGAATGCTAGATTTGAGAAACCAGAGAAGCATGGGCAGCATCTAAAGCCATTATTTATCAGAGGTCACATTGATGGTAAGGCTATTGGTTACATGCTCGTTGATGGTGGTGCAGGTGTTAATATTATGCCCTTTTTGGTATTTTCTAAACTGAACCGAAAAGAGAGCGTGTTAATGAAGACCAACATGGGACTTAGTGGGTTCTCAGGAGAATTGTCCGAGCTAAGGGTGTTATTTCTATGGAGCTCACAGTCGGAAGCAAAACATTGCCGACTGCATTTTTTGTTGTTGATGTCAAAGGCCGGTATAATATTTTTTGGGACGCGACTGGATTCATGCAAATTGTTGCATCCCTTCTACTCTTCATCAATGCTTAATTCAGTGGGTTAATGATGATGTCGAGGTGATTGAGGCGGACAATTCTTCTTGCATTGCTTTGACTAAGGCGCTGGTTGATTGGCAACACGGTGACATGCGATGTTTGACCGGTAGGGATTTATCGGATTATGATTATATCAGTATCGGTAGAGATGGTTTTGTACCTATAAATGCACAGCCGGCTGACATAGCTCATCTTAATGATTTATCTATATAAATGATGAATAAAGACGATAGTATTGAGTTGCTACAAAGACGCAAGGAGGAGTATCATTCCGGAAAGAGCGATATGCATGAGACAATTGAAGATTTTGATGACATGGAAAAGCTTGGACAAGGATTCTCATCGGCTGATCCATTTGAAGAATTTGATATTGGTGATGGAAGTATCCCGAGGCCTACATTTATCAAAGCTAGCTTGAAAGCCGATCAGAAAAGTAAGGTATGTTTATTACTTAAAGAATTCGTTGATTGCTTTGCTTGGAATTATACTGAGATGCCCGGTTTGAGTAGAGATTTAGTAGAACATAGATTACCTATTACATCCGGTTTTAAACAACCTCGGAGAAGTTTCAATCCTAATTTGTATGACCGCATCAAAGAAGAGGTTGATCGGTTTAAAAGCTAAGTTTATTCGGCCGTGTAGATATGCAGATTGGGTTTCTAATATTGTGCCCGTGGAAAAGAAAAATATTGGTAATATTAGAATATGTGTTGATTTTAGAGATTTGAATAAATCTACTCCGAAAGATGAATATCCAATGCCTATAGCCGACATGCTTATTAATGATGCATCGGGACATAAAGTAATTAACTTTTTAGATGGTAATGCAGGTTACAATCAAATATTTATGGCCGAACAAGATATGTCTAAGACTGCTTTTCGTTGCCCAGGTTTTGTTGGTTTATTTGAGTGGGTCGTTATGACATTTGGGTTAAAAATGCCGGTGCTACATATCAACGCGCTATGAATTTAATTTTTCATGATCTTCTAGGCATTGTACTAGAAATATATATTGATGACATAGTTGTTAAATCGGATGGGTTTGATCATCACTTAGCCGATTTAAGATTAGCTTTTGAAAGGATGCGCCGGTATGGATTAAAAATGAACCCACTCAAATGTGCTTTTGGCGTGTCGGCTGGTAAGTCTTTAGGATTCATAATTCATGAAAATGGCATAGAGATTGACCCTAAGAGAGTGGAGGCAATTAGAAATTCGGAGGAACCCACGTGTAAAAGGGATGTGCAAAAGTTGTTAGGAAAATTTAATTACTTGAGACGATTCATATCTAACCTTGTAGGAAAAATTGAATCATTTGTTCCTCTACTTCGGCTAAAGAATGAAGCCGAATTTATTTGTCAAATCCTCCAATATTGCGGGCTCCTATGTCCGGTGCGCTGTTTAGGCTGTACATTGGTGATAGGGTGATCGGTGCGGTGTTGGCGCAAGAGGTCAGCGGCAAAGAATACATCATTGCATACTTAAGCCGTCGTTTGCTCAACGCCGAAAGTCGGGAGAGAAGTTGTCCAAAGCTCTTAATGGAAAATATTTGAAGAAGTATTATGCTAGCATGTGGCAGGAGGCCTGGACATTTTGTGGCTGATATGTTATTTCAAGTATCGCCCTGAGCAAATTTGGCCGATATATATTATTTGAAATATCGCCATAAGAAAATTTGGCCTATATATCGTTGGACATCGCCCTAAGTAATGATGTGATCAATGATCGACTTTATCCTACAGCAATTCCTATATATTTTTGGTCAATGCAATTGTACCAAAAACAGGGGGCATGTGTTGATGGTTTAATTTGGCTACTTAGTATGTGATGAGCCAAATTATATCAATGATTTATCAAGCTGATCGGTTAATGCATTGTTGAAGTATTGCCACAGGAAATTTCATGGAAGGTGAAGATACAAGTCTTAAGAAGAAGCACAGCTGGACCATGGGTGAGATGCATGCAAGTGATATATATCTATGAAGAAGTATACTTAGTCCTAATGGCCATTATCCAGTTTGATTTGCGATGTTGCCGGAATATTTAATATTTTCTTGGTGGGCTCAAGGTATTTATACATATGCTTAGCCACTATATTTAGTGTCATGGCGACGTGGCCGGAATACTTTATTTATATATGCAAGACTGCATGTACGTGGATATGGCCTAGATTTGTTACGTGCTTAGATTGGCAAGTATATTTTTTGTACGCATGTTACATGGTAACCGAATCAAGTCATGTTCGGTTTTAGTTTTGGAGTTGTATTCCTGTACGGCAAGGCATGCTACGGAACCAAGTCCTGCCTTGTATACGCAAAGTCCAGCGTACCTTATTTATAAGGCCACGACCGATTGGAAAAGCCCCCAACAATCGATCTATCAATACAAACATTACTTTTTTCAACATACGTCTATTTTCTGTCGCTACTTCCTGCCGAACCCTAGCAGCCCTAGGGTTTGGTTGATCTTTGCCGTTTTGTGCTATAAAACGGTCGTCTCTCCTCCACGAAAGCGAGGAAATCTTTGTTGCTTTGCTCGTAAAGCAATCGTTCGTCGTCACGAAAGCACGACGGTTATCTTGGTGTTGCGCGGCGATTTTACGTGCCAACAGTCTGCTTGCAAGACTTCCAAGAAACAGCGCCACCTCCATGAATACATACCTGCTCGTGGCCTTTACCTCATCAGCATCTGAGATCCAGTTTGAGTCACTATACCCTTCAAACACCTTTGGGTGCCCAGTGTAGTGAATTCCATAATTCGCAGTGCCTTTCAAATAACGCAAAACTCTCTCTAGAGCTTTCCAATGCACATCTCCTGGTTTTGAAACAAACCGACTCAGTTTACTAACAGCAAAAGAAATGTCAGGTCTTGTAGCACTGGCTAAGTACATAAGCAAGCCAATAATCTGAGAATACTTCAATTGGTCTCAGCAATTCTTCGATTCTTTCGAAGCAACACAGTAGCATCATATGGTGTTGGAGAGGGCTTGCAGTCACTGTAGCCAAAGCGACTCAAGATCTTTTCCACATAATGAGATTGAAGCAATGTAATCCCACCATCATCGTCTCTCAACAACTTGATGTTCAGAATGACATCAGCCACTCCTAAATCCTTCATCTCAAAACAGCGAGATAAGAAATCCTTGACCTCCTTAATAACATTCAGATTTGTTCCGAAAATTAGTATGTCATCAACATACAAGCAAAGGATAACTCCCTCGCCCCCACCATAGCGATAGTACACACATTTGTCAGCTTCGTTTACAACAAAGGCTGCAGCTATTAAAGTTCTTTCAAACTGCTCATGCCACTGTTTGGGTGCTTGCTTAAGTTCGTACAAAGACTTTAGCAACTTACACACTTTCCCTTCCTGACCATCTATTACAAACCCATCTAGTTGTTCCATATAAATTTCCTCGTCCAACTCTTCATTTAGGAAAGCAGTCTTAACATCCATTTGATGAACAAGAAAACCATGCGAGGCAGCTAGTGAAAGTAGAACTCGAATAGTGGTCAGTCGAGCCACAGGTGAGTAAGTATCAAAGAAGTCTTCACCTTCCTTTTGGGTATAACCCTTAGCCACGAGCCGAGCCTTGTACCTTTCAATAGTACCATCAGGCCTAAGCTTCTTCTTGAATACCCATTTGCATCCTATAGGTTTGCACCCATAAGGACGATCAGTTATCTCCCAAGTTTCATTCGCCAAGATGGAATCCATCTCTCTACGGACCGCTTCCTTCCAGTAGTCAGCATCTTCTGATGCATAGGCCTCTGAAATAGAATTGGGAGTGTCATCTATGAGATACACAAGAAAATCATTACCAAAGGACTTTGCAGTCCTCTGTCTCTTGCTCCTAGTAGGAAGTTCATTGTTTTCTGCCACAGGACTTTCAAAGTGTTCCATCGAAATGGCAGGTTTGGTAATTGTAACTCGTTCCTGATTCGATGAACTAGGCATCTCCTAATTAGATGAGGTAGCCATATCCTTCATGGGAAAGATATCTTCAAAGAAAGTCGCATCATTCGACTCCATAATCGTACCAACATGCATGTCAGGTACCTCAGATTTTACAACCAAGAATCTATAGCCAATGCTATGAAAAGCATATCCCAGAAAAACACAATCCACAGTCTTTGGTCCAAGCTTCCGCTTCTTTGGAATTGGAACATTGACTTTCGCCAAACAACCCCATGTTTGCAGATAAAAGAGTTTTAACCTTTTCTTCTCCTATTCCTCATATGGAGTTATCTCTCTTTATGGGGACTCGGTTTAGGACATGACATGCTGTCAATATGGCGTTAACCAAATCAGTTAGAGTGCGATTCTTTCTTTCGGCCACCCCATTTGATTGAGGTGAGTAGGGAGGCGTCCTCTCATGGATTATACCATGTTCCACACAAAAAACATCAAATTCATTGGAAAAATACTCTCCACCACGGTCGGACCTAAGCCTCTTGATTTTTCGATCAAGTTGGTTTTCCACTTCAGCTTTATAGATCTTGAAAAAGTTCAAAGCCTCATCCTTAGATTTCAGAAGATACACACGGCAGTATCTAGTGGAGTCGTCAATTAACGTCATGAAATATTTCTTTCCACCTTTTGACAAAACACCATTCATTTCACATAGATCTGAATGTATGAGCTCTAGTGGTGCAAGATTTCTCGTTTTCCACAGTCGTGTGAGACTTACGAGGTTGCTTAGGTTGCACACAAACTTGACACTTAGATCCCTTGGCGGTGGTGAAACTAGGGATTAAGTTCCACTTTGCTAGTCGCGACAAGCAACCAAAGTTAACATGACAAAGACGTGAATGCCACACATTTGATCCATTATTGTTGCAAACATGATTAACAACTTTATTGCAAACATCTGATAAGGATAAACGAAATAGGCCTCCTGACTCATAGCCTTTACCAACAAAGGTTCCATACTTGAATATTACAAATTTATTCGACTCAAAGACAAGCTTATAGCCATCTCTACACAGAAGAGATCCGCTAACAAGATTTTTATTGACGGAGGGGACATAATGCACGTTCTTCAGCCGCATGATCTTCTCCTAAGTAAACTTCAGATCGACCGTGCCAACACCGCGAACAGAAGCCCTTGAACCGTCACCCATCAGCACGGTTGAAGTCCCTGCGGTCTGATAAGACGAAAACAAGGAAATATCACCGCATACATGCACATTAGCACCCTTGTCAATCAACCAATCAGGAGAATGACATACTGAAATAATAGTGGGAAATATACCATACCCAGCATCCTTCATGTCAGTGTCTCCAATGACAACATTAGCGGTCTTGCCGCCTTTCCCAGGATGACACTTGTCATAGCGATTAGGGCAACTAGGAGCCCAATGATCAGGATCTCCACACACATGACAAACAACTTTCTTCTTGTCATTCTTCTTCTTGAAGTTCATGTGTTGCACAACCTTGTTCTTCCCATCAAACTTTCCTTTACCATCAAACTTGCCCTTGTTCTTGAACTTGTCGGGCTAAAAGTTCTTCTTCTATACCAGATTGGCACTAGATCCTCCCTCAATACCTCGAGCATGTGTGTCCTTTGCTCTCGCCTTTTCTTGCACATCAAGAGTGCCAATGAGATTCGGGACGGAAAACTCCTGTCTGTTATGTTTCAGTAAGGTAGCAAAGTTCCTCCACGAAGGAGGAAGCTTAGTGATGATACCTCCGGCAACAAACTTCCGGTAGCATACAACTGAAGTGTTCAAGTTCTCTAGCAATTGACTTTATCTCATGAGCTTGCTCAACCACGGAGAGCTCTTCAGTCATCCTGTAATCATAGAATTGCTCCATGATGTACAACTCTGTGCCAGCATCCGATACCCCAAACTTGGCCTCGAGTGCATCCCACAAATCTTTTCCATTATCAATTGACGCATAAGCATCAACTATGTTCTCACCAAGAACACTCAAGAGAGCAGCCTTAAAAAGAGTATCCATTTTCTGAGACGCTTGTGCCTGTTGACCATCAAGCTCTCCTTCAGGTTTGCCAAGAGTGGCGTCATAGTAACTCATGGTCTGAAACCATAAGACTGCTCTCACGCGCCATCTCTTATAGTGGATACCCTCAAACATAGGAGGTCTCATAGAAGCAGCAAAACCACTTGGTGTAAATTGCCTATAATACGGTTTTTGGATTGTTGGAAATATGAGCAATTTACCAAATGATTTTATTAACATAAATACTAAATAAAGCATGACTAATATAGTAGAGCTAGAACAAGTCATGCGTTCTGACAGAGAAAAGGTAAATAGCATCTGCATATATGAACTTGAACTAAACACATCTAGAACAGACACTAGATGAAGTTGCATATATGAAGTAGAACCTAACATATGTAGGGCAGAAACTAGAGCAAAGAACTGTGACAAGACATCTAACAGAAAGAGCAAGAACACATACAGGACAACAGCAACAGAAGCACTGGACTTGAGATCGACATCCTCTCCAGCCATGTCGTTGCTGAGGTAGTCGACGTCGGGGAAGTAGTGGTCGGAGTCTGTGATGAAGAAGCCGTTCGAATTCAGTGTCCACTATAGAAAACGTTTCAGCTCCCGCGTGACCTTTCGTATACCCGTCGTGCATGGCAAAAACTTAGACATCGGCTCGGCTCATTCCCGCAACCCGCGGCGTGCCGGGACGAGGCGGGCGGCGGAGGAGGAGCGCGGGTCGATGTCCCTCTTGTTCTCATCCTCATACATGTGAAGAAAGAACCTCCCTTATAAAAAGGTCCAACTCCCTCTAAACTAGCAATGTGGGACTAAACTTTTGTTCCACCTCTTGCCTTGCACGAATGGGCTACGTGGGTTTCTAGGATTTATTAGGAATTTCTGAAACTGCTACTGGGCTAGGCCCAAAATAAACAAAATTCCAGCAAAACTGACTAGTAATTTACCCAATGATACTGTGGACTATCTCATATGTGCAAAAACAAGATATGTGATTCCATTGATTTTTTCAGTGTTTTCTTACACAGGGAGAGAGATGATAACTTCCTTTACCCTGTCAGTATACATAACAAAAAATTACGTACAGAAAACAGATTGTTATTCGAGGGATTCTTCATCTTCTTCAAAAAACACTTTTTTCGATAAAGGGTGAACTTTATTGATTCAAAGTAATGCATCAAATGGATACAAACACATTGAGCACACACCCGGCCTCTGCATAGCTAAGATGCACACAGCCAACACCAACACATACACGCTGGCAAATAGCAAAGTCATATAAGACCAAAGCAATGCCTAAGCGAGAAAAAAGAAAATACCCCGATGCAACTAAATCCTCGATCGACAAACTACAACTAAGACCATATCCGCACCAACCATCTCATAACATCACAAGGACAACAAGGTTCATCAACGGCAATGCCTTCAGGAAGGGAGCGACGTTCAAGCGCCGTCATCACCGGATCCAACCACCAAAGGTCAGATTCTAGATTTTCACCCTAAAGAACCATATGAGCATATCCGAACAATGCCTTCAACAAGGTAACGACGCAAAAAACGTCGCCATTGCCAGGTATAACCAACTTGGCAAACCTAGATTTTCACCCCGGAGCTCGTCAAAGTCAATCATGTGTTGTCACCGCCACTTTTCCACGATTCCGGCAACTACATGCGAGGGGCTAGAGAACCGACCGTCGCCGTTGCACAACCATACCTTTGCGTCAAGCCGTCGTCCGTAGATTGCATCTCACCGTCGAAGAAAACCACCGAATCTGGAAAGAGAAACGGTTTCGATGGCCACCGCAATCCGCAGCAGGGTGCTTGTAGTCCAAAGTGGTCACCCGTTGCCACCATAGCAGCCGGAGATGGCGAAGTCAGATCCGACAAATCAACCAGTCCAGGCCACCACCAACGCGGCCACCGCAACACAACCATGGAGACCGCTGGCGGCGCCAAAAGCCGTAGCCACAAGCGCCGCTCCAGTCCGTGCCCACACAGAGCTGGTGTTGGCCCGGCGCGAGCCACGCATGGGCAGCGAGATCCAGTCGCGGAGGGGAAGACAGGAGGAGGATGGGCTAGACCGGGGCCGTTCTTGATTTGGCCGGCTCTCTCCAGATCGAGCCCACGCGGACGCCGACGACCACGCGCGCCATCAGGCATCACACACGCCGAAGGTCACCTCCACCGGCCCAAGCAAGGACGCCGCCCTGCACCACCTGCAGCCGCAGCCGCCGCGTCGCAACAGCCTTACGCGAAGCGCCCCGCCGCCACCGTCCCGGGAGCCTGCGCAGGCTTCGCTAGCTGACCCCTCTGTTGGCGGCGACGCGAGGGGAGGGAAGGAAGGAGCCTGGGGCGCCGGCAACGAGAGGTTTCCCCGTGTCGCCAAGGACGACGCGAGGGACGGGAATCTCCAGGTCACGGTGGTTATGGGGAATCTTCAAAAAACATACAGATCGATCAATCAATCACATCCAATATAATCTAATCCAATCCAATGTAATGTCAGTAATTTACCAAATGATACTCTAGGGTTGTTACATTACACCAAGGAGGGATAGAATCGAACAGAGTACCCACGAGGGCAATCCCGCGACAAGGTACCGAAGAGAGGATGGATTAATCGAGTAAGGGGAGGGGGAGAAACTTGGTGAGCAGTGCGGACCTTGTGCAGGGAGCCCGGGGCTGTGGTGCGTGGCTGGCGGCGGCGATCCCTCTCCTCCACTCCAATGGCGGCGGCTGCTCGGCTCTCTCGTTCCCCCCTCCTCTACCTGCTGCTTCTTCGAACTGCTTTATTGGCGTGACCAGGACATGCTAATTGGGCTCGAGCCTGTGCAAGGCCCAACCATCGCATCGTCTCCTCTGCTCTGATCAGACACGTCTGTGCATGAACGACAGAGGCCGCTGCTTGCTGTTTGGTGCGGCGCGCCGGCGAACATAGCCCGAAGCCACCGTGGTGGCCGCACAGAGGGAACCCTCGCCGCCGTCTTCATCATCATGAAACGGTGAACATCTACCCAGCTGTTTTCTTTGTCTGATATGGCATGCATATTCGGAATCATGGGGTCAGCACTCAGCATAGAAAAACTCATTTTTGCCTGCCGGTTATTTTTGTGTTGTTCGACTTTTGAACTCCATGGTTAGGCAATGATGGAAGAGATTTGGATCTTGTTGAATTATTTGGGGCTACACCTCTCCAACAATCCTTGCTGCTGATGGCAGGACGATTGCTACGCGCGAGTGGCACTCTGTTTATCTGCAGTTCTCACATTGGATATTTCTAGGACGTTGTTTGGGTAGCAACTTTTGATGATTTTGGTTAGAGATAACAAGCATGCCTCTAAGCATGGCAAAACCATTATTCTCACTCTCTGGTTCTTGATGCTGGAACTGATGGGCTTTCTTCCATCTTCTGAAGAGATGTTTCTTATCTTCATTTTACGACTGATACTTTATTTGGATATGCGAGCAAAGGGCTGAAGCTGCATGAAGCCAAACCGTTGTATAATTCTCAAGACCTATGTATTGTCTCCGAAGTCTTGAGCTTAGTAAGACATGACACAAAATTGTGAGCTTGCATCTGACAAAATTGTGTTGGTGTTTCGTTGGAGAAAAATATTTCCTATTACCACCACACCTTTTTTTTCGACAAAGGGTGGATTTTATTAACTCAAAATGAAGCATCAAAGAGATACAAACACATTGAGCACACACCCGGCCTCTGCATAACCAAGATGCACACAGGCAACACCAACACACACAAAAGAGAGAAAAAAACGACAGCAAAGAGCAAAGTCATATAAGACTCAAGCTATGCCTAAGCGAGGAAAAAGAAAAAGAAAAACACTCTGAAACGATCAAAACAACGGTCGATAAACTACATCAACGACCATATCCGCACCAACCATCTCTTGACAGAACAAGCGCACCGAGTAAGTTTCTTCAACAGCAACGCCTTCAGGCAGGAAACGACGCTTAAATGTCGTCGTCACTGGACCCGACCAACAAAGGTCAGACTCTAGGTTTTCACCCTGAAGAACAAGTCCGAGCACATCCGAGCAATGCCTTCATCAAGGTAACGACGTAAAAACATCGCCGTCGCCAGGTATAACCAATTCAGGTCAGACCTAGGGTTTTCACCCCGGAACTCGAGACCGGGTACTCGAGAAGCACCACCAAATCGAAGTCATCATGTTGTCACCACCACTTTCCACGATCCCAGCAACTAAAAGTGAGGCACAGTCTTTACATGCCGGCATGACTTGCCGGTGCACAACAATCTCCTCTGCGTCAAGCCGTCACCCATAGAATTTATCTCACCGCTGAATGCAAACTGGCCGGATTGAGAGCCACCGAAACTCCCAATGGAGCCTTCCGGTTACATCACGCAACCTCGCCAGTGCGAGCTGCTGGCAACAACCAGTGGATCTGAAGAAAAAACTCTCATGAAGACCCTTGAATGGCCACTGCAATCTGTGGCTCGAGTGGCCGGACGGTGCCGCCATGGTCAGGACGAAAATTGCCCCCTCGCATCGATCGGACGAACCACCTGCGGCCAAGTGACAAGCATCGGTCAACCGATGTAAGTCCCAAGGCACCACCACCAAACTCCTTCGGCCTTGTGATCTGCCGGCGGCAACAGCGGCGAGCGTCTTGGGTCGCTTGGGAAGATGACCCTTATCACCAACGCTGCCATGCTCAACGTACTGGACAGCCGGAGGAAGCTTCGGTCCGAACCTGCATGATCTTGACCGCAGGCTGCTGGAGGAGAATGGATGGTCATCTCCACCCAGGCCATTGCCAAGGCATCACCATGCTGCCCAGTTCAGAATCCCAGATCGCTCTAGCCATTGACCTATGCATGTCCCTGTGCACAGATCGCCTGCCGCTGCATGTCCATGCGCAGATCGCTCTAGCCTTCGGACGTTGCGTGAAGATCGCTGCTGAGTTGTTGTTCACCTCGCGCGCCGTTCAGCGCCTTGCGTAGAAGCCGTCGCCGTCAGCCACACAGGCTTTGCCCGGCAGCGTCGTCCGGCAGCGGCGAGGGAAGCGAGAGAGGTGGGGAGATCCCGACGAAACTGGATCGGGAGCCGCCCGTGCCGTCCGTCCGGACGACGCGGGGGCGGTTGCGTCGTCGTCTCCGGTTCTAATGACACGGTTGGACTCCCTCCATTACCACCACACCTAGCAGCTCTCATTTGTTTTGTAATCTCTCTAACAAATTCTCTAAATCCATTTTTATTTGGCTTGATGTTTCAGACTCGTCATGGGTTACCTGTATTTACATGTGTATATTGTAACGTTGTATACCACCTCATTATATATATATGTGATAGGCCACCCCTAGAGGGTTGTGCCGGTTCCCCCCAAAGTCTATTGTCTTACATGGTATCACGCTAGGTTACGTCCGCTTCCGCCTAAAAACCCTAAACCGCCGCCGCCACCGCCGCCGCCGCCGCGCCCGCCGTCGCCGTCGCCCGACTGCTATGACGTCCGCCGCTGCGTCCGGCTCCACCGCCACCGGTTTTCTGCCGGCCTCCCTCGCGGCACTTCTCTCGAGGCCGCTGGATGCCGCCTCCCTTCAGGCGCCGATCGGGACACGGAGCGTCGGCTCCCTCTTCGCACTCCCGCCGGCTGCTACTTCGCCCGGGCAGGCGCTTGTGGCCCACATCGCCGCCGCCCGTCAACCGCGGCTGTCGCGCCCTCGGCCACTGCGCCGCTGGTGGCGGAGGACGTCGCGCTGGCAGGCTTCGCGGCGTCAACCGCGGCCATCGCGCCCTCTGTCACCGCGCCGGCTGCCCCTCTGACTGTCTCCACGGTGGTCTCACCTCAGCCAGTCTCCTCGATGGGATCGCAGCCGCCGCCGCCGTTTCACTTCGGCCATCTCATCACCATCAAGTTGTCATCGGACAATTACATCTTCTGGCGTGCGCAGGTTCTTCCGCTTCTTGGGAGTCACTATCTGCTTGGCTATGTCGACAGCTCTCTCCCTTGCCCTCCTGCGCTGGTTGACAGCGTGCACGGTCCGGTCTATAATCCGGCTCACCGTGTCTGGACAGGGCAGGATCAGGCGAACCTCTCCTCCATCCAGGGGTCGCTCTCTCCGGCCGTTGCTGGGCTTGTTGTCTTCGCCAAGACGACCCACGAGGCATGGACTATTCTTGAGCGCTCGTTTGCGGCACAGTCGCAGGCTCGTGTATCTGGGCTCCGTCGCCAACTTGGGGAGTGTCAGAAGCTTGACTCCACCGCCACTGAGTTCTACAACAAAGCCAAGAGTCTCGCCGACACGCTGGCCTCCATTGGACAGCCCCTCACCGACTCCGAGTTCAACTCGTTTATTGTCAATGGTCTTGATGAGGAGTATGACGCCCTAGTCGAGATCATCAATGAGAGAGGCAACTCCACGCCCATGCCAGCACACGAGGTCTTTTCACGCCTCCTGCTTACTGAGCAACGAGTCGAGACGTGCCGATCCAGGGGCAACGGCGCCCTCTCGGCAAATGCCGCCACCAAGGGTGGTCGCTCCTCTGCTTCATCCAGGGCTCCTTCAGGGCAGTCACCACCACCCGCCTCGACCCCTCCTCCTACTGCGACGCTACCAGGGGCTGGCGGTCCACGTGTGTGCCAGCTTTGTGGTCGCGATGGGCACTGGGCCTCGAAGTGTCACAAGCGCTTCCAGCGGGGTTTTCTTGGTCTCGGCAATGACGGGAAGGATACACGCAACTTTGCTCGTCAGGTCGCCATGGCTGATCGTCCGCCGCCGCAGAAGCCACAGGGACACACTCAGTCCTACTCCATTGATCCCCACTGGTACATGGACTCTGGGGCGACAGAGCACCTGACCAGTGAGATGGGGAAGCTTCACACTCGTGAACCCTACCATGGCTCCGACAAGATCCACACCGCCAATGGAGCAGGTATGCACATCTCTCATATTGGTCAAGCATCACTTCTCACTAGACATGCCAATAGGAGTCTTCAACTTCACAATGTTCTTCGAGTTCCATCTGTGACACGTAATCTTCTTTCAGTTCCTAAACTCACTCGTGATAATAATGTGCTTTGTGAATTTCATCCTTTTGATCTTTTTATTAAGGATCGGGGCACGAGGGACATTCTTCTTAGTGGGCGGCTCTGCCAAGGTCTCTATCGTCTGGAGCATCCTGGCGTCGCTCGCGTCTTCAGTGGAGTTCGGGTATCTCCGTCACAGTGGCATGCTCGTCTTGGTCACCCGGCCACACCTATTGTCCGGCATGTTTTGCGTCGTCATGAGCTTCCTAGTGTGTCTAGTAATAAAGATGTAGCAGTGTGTGATGCTTGTCAGCAGGGGAAGAGTAATCAACTTCCTTTTTCGGAGTCCAGTCGTGAGGTGAAACATCCTTTAGAACTTGTGTTTTCAGATGTATGGGGTCCTGCTCAGACTTCTGTTAGTGGTCATAATTACTATATCAGTTTTGTTGATGCTTACAGCCGCTTTACCTGGCTTTATCTTATCAAACGTAAATCTGATGTGTTTGACATTTTTGTTCAGTTCCAAAAACATGTTGAACGCCTTCTCAAGCACAAAATTGTTCATGTTCAGTCGGACTGGGGTGGCGAGTATCGCAACCTCAACTCCTTCTTTCAGTCGCTTGGGATCACTCACCGTTTAGCATGTCCACATACACATCAGCAGAATGGTTCAGTAGAACGTAAGCATCGTCACATTGTTGAAGCTGGTCTGACTCTTTTGGCCCATGCATCTGTTCCGTTTCGTTTTTGGAGTGATGATTTCACCACTGCATGTTTTCTCATCAATCGTACTCCCACTCGTGTTTTGAATATGAAGACTCCCATTGAAGTTCTCCTTAATGAACAACCGGACTACACCTTTCTCAAGGTGTTTGGGTGTGCTTGCTGGCCCCATCTCCGTCCATATAACAAGCGTAAGCTCGAGTTTCGTTCCAAGAAGTGTGTTTTTCTTGGTTATAGCTCTCTTCATAAAGGATACAAATGTCTTCATGTGCCCACTAATCGTGTCTACATCTCTCGGGATGTTGTGTTTGATGAGCATGTTTTTCCCTTTGCCAAACTCCCTGTGTCCACTACCGAGCCACCTATCATGCATTCATCCTCTGTTGCTTCTGACCAATTTGATGATGTTGCATATTCTCCTCTATTGTTGCCTAACCATGGTGCAGGCACTGGTCGTGGGGCTCGTTTGGAGATTCTGGAAGTGCCATCTTCCTCTTCGTCGCCATCGCCTTCATCCTCGGCACCTTCTGTTGTGCATGAGGAGCACATGGCGCCCCTGCATGGCCTCGGTTTCCGTGCTCATGCACGGCCGATCAACGTCCTGGCCCGGTCGCCTCTGGCTTCTGGGCTGCCTTCGCCATCGTCGCGCCCTGCAACCCCGCCGACTGGGCCGGCCTCCTCGGTCCCCGTCTCGCCCAGGGCGTCGGGGCAGTCATCACCAGGCCTGGCCTCGCCCGCCCCTGCCTCGCCCTGGGTGTCTGGGCCCTTCTCCTCAGGGCCGGCCTCGCCTGCTCTCGCCTCACCAGGCCGTCTGGGCCGGTGTCACCGGAGCTGGCCTCGCCCACTCTCGGTTCGCCCATGGCCTCTGAGCCCCTGTCGTCGGGCCAGTCTTCGCCATGCAGCCCGGAGTCGTCTGTCCCGAGCTCGCCTGAGGTGATTCCTGCATCTCCGGCGACCGTCACGTCTCCGTCACCTTCGCCTCCGCCGGCTCCTGCTGCTGCTCTACGTCCACATACGCGCAGTCGGAGTGGCATTTTTCAGCCTAAGCAACGTCACGATGGCACAGTTGCTTGGTTAGCGGCGTGCATGTCTACTGCTCTCGCAGATCCATCCTCTGAGCCACGCACGTATCAAGCTGCTATGCGCATTCCTCATTGGAGAGAGGCCATGGAGCAGGAGTATCAAGCGCTTCTTCGCAATCAGACATGGACTCTTGTTCCTCCACAATCACGGGTAAATGTCATTGATTCCAAATGGGTTTTCAAAGTGAAGAGGCATTCTGATGGGTCCATTGAGCGCTATAAGGCTCGTCTGGTTGCTCGTGGTTTTCGACAGCGTTTTGGACTTGACTATGAAGACACCTTCAGTCCAGTGGTCAAGCCTACTACCATCAGACTTCTTCTCTCTCTGGCTGTTACTCGAGGTTGGTTTCTTCGTCAGCTTGATGTTCAAAATGCTTTTCTTCATAGTGTCTTGGCGGAGGAGGTTTACATGCGCCAGCCTCCGGGTTTCTCTGATCCGGATCGCCCTGATCATCTCTGTCGTCTGTCCAAGGCAATTTATGGTCTGAAGCAGGCTCCTCGTGCTTGGCATGCTTGTCTTGCAATGGCTCTTCGTGCTCATGGTTTTGCATCATCAACTGCTGACTCCTCATTGTTTGTTCTTCAAAGGCCTGAGGTTACTATGTACTTGTTGGTCTATGTAGATGATATCATTTTGGTCAGCTCCTCTCAGTCGGCTGCTACTGCGCTTGTTCGCTCACTTGGTGCTGATTTTGCGGTCAAGGACCTTGGGAAGCTTCATTACTTTCTTGGTGTGGAGGTTACTTCTCGTGCTGCTGGCCTTGTTATGACGCAGAAGAAGTACTCTCTGGATTTGTTGCAGCGAGCTGGGATGCTTAAGTACAAACCGACGACTACACCCATGTCTACCACTGATAAGCTCAATGCTGTTGATGGTGTGCTTCTTTCTTCTTCTGATGCGACAGAGTACAGGAGTATTGTTGGTGGGCTCCAGTACTTGACGATCACGCGACCAGACATTTCCTATGCTGTTAACCGAGTCTGCCAGTATCTGCAGTCACCCCGTGACACTCATTGGTCTGCTGTTAACCGGGTTTTGCGCTATATTCGTTTCACAGTGGCTCATGGTTTGCATATTCGGCCGTCTGACTCTGGTTGTCTTTCAGCATATTCTGATGCAGACTGGGCTGGCAATCCGGATGACAGGCGATCCACGGGGGGTTATGCTGTCTTCTTTGGCTCTAACCTGATTGCCTGGAGTGCTCGGAAACAGGCTACTGTCTCGCGTAGCAGTACTGAGGCTGAGTATAAGGCTGTGGCCAATGCCACATCAGAGATCATCTGGGTACAGTCCTTGCTTCAGGAGTTAAGTATACCCCAATCACAGCCTCCTGTTCTTTGGTGTGATAACATCGGTGCTACATACCTTTCTGCAAATCCGGTATTCCATGCCCGAACGAAACACATTGAAGTTGACTATCACTTTGTGCGTGAACGTGTCTCTCAGAAGCAACTACAGATCAAGTTTATTTCTTCCAAGGATCAACTTGCTGACATCTTCACCAAGCCATTGCCTTTGCCACAGTTTGAGACTTGCAGGCGCAATCTTACCCTTCTAGATTCATTAGAAAGTGGCTAAGATTGAGGGAGGGTGTTAGACTGTATTTACATGTGTATATTGTAACGTTGTATACCACCTCATTATATATATATGTGATAGGCCACCCCTAGAGGGTTGTGCCGGTTCCCCCCAAAGCCTATTGTCTTACAACCCGGCACATGGATTCATCGGTACATGGACTCCACATATCAATACTGCAATACCTCGGAATTTACATGGTTCGTTTCAGATATAAGGCGGGAATGTCGACCAAACTTTGAAAAAAAATTAAACATATCTCATACAGAAAATCCGTGACTGCGGTTGCGTTCATCTTGTCGACTAGCCCCAAAACAAGTATGAAATTGTTGGAACCTACGGTATCTTGAATATATATTTCTTTTATTTCTTAAATACGAATGTGTACTTCAGGTTCATTTTTGTTATTCTGGCATAAAAAAATAGTAGAGGATTGATATTCTGAAGGTTTCGCATACTTGTTATGTCAAGGCTCTAATATTTTCATTGCCAGACTATATTATATAAAGGCATTTATAACTACAATATCTTGATTAGAAAGCTGCCTCTCACCCCCTTGTACAATGCATTGTTTCACTACCTGCCTCTGTGGTCTTTACTGTCGACGTATTATGCATCCACCTTTCCCTGTTCTGCAAAGTTGCATCACTAGCGAACAGAAGACGTCCATATCTACTAGGGAATTAGTACGCCATTTCTTGGAACATGACACGTTCTTAGGAGTTCAAACTTCAGAATGATGTTTGCTTAGAAAAACAAGTTTATTCTCTTCAGTATGTATTGATCTTGTGTTGTGAAATACAGTATAAGGAGGTATCTGATCTCATTCAGCATTGAACTATATATACTTGCAGAGTTGCAGCACTCTTCAAAATGCACGCCAAAGGATTCAATAGCTTCGAGATATTCGAACTAATGTCACCAATGTTGAGAGTATGCACCAATATAAAACCAAATAATGAGAAAAGATTCTGAAGATATTTGAACTCGTGTCACCCTTGTCCAGGGCTCTTTTGGATTCTGAATATGAATTAAAATACCAATTGTTGTCGTGCTCTGCATTATCCTCTGAACAATCAGTTGATTCATCCTTCCGTGCATTAGCATTACGTTGTGATTATTGTACAACTGGTTCTGTTTTAAGGCTGTAACCCAAGGATCAGAGCAGTTATACAAGCGTTTAGTGTAATACACTGCCCTGTGCATTCTGAAGTGTAATATTTCCGATCGTGAGTGCATTTGCCAAGCGGGATCCCACTCGTGCCCACATAGTTTGTGTAAGTTCAGATGGGATCTCTGGTTATTCCCACTAAATGTACTGGGACCAAGTTTTGGCTGAAGGTGGGACGCCCATTATAGTCCTACCTGCAGCCTGACATGGCACCATAGCAGCCAGCTCACTCACCAGTCATGAGCAGACTTGTTAGTTGTTACAATCAACACTACATTGTACAGCTCCAAGTGGTACGTCCTAATCGAAGAAAAAACGGTCCAAGTTGTAGTGTACAGCGATGGGCACTCAAGTCTTCTCTTCTCCCAGCATCGATTTTCCATGTTTTTTCCACAACCATTTTCTCCATGATGGAGACGAGCAAGCTGCTGCTGGACAGACGTATAAAGTTCACTGATGGGAACTGGCAGCACCACTTGAACATCTATCAGCTTCTGCCGTGGGAAATGCAAAACAGCATCTCCTGTGGATATTTTTGTACTATCACTGATTTGATACACTAAACTAGCATCCAGTATTCCAGTGCCGTGCGGAGACCGTCAAGTGAGTTAGGCAGCTAGCACAGATAAGAAGACAGCGACTGCTTAACAAACAGAGGAATGTGAATGCAGAAAACCCCTATAAATATCCAGGCACTCTTAACTCTATAGCACAGATCAAGATAAACAGCTAAGACACGCAACTAGATCCATGGCTGCAGCACCCTCATCTGTCCGCATTTCCATCATCCTACTTCTCCTCCTACTCTCAGTCATCTCCACGTCTTCTTCTTCTTATTATTATTCAGTTCCGGCTAATGGCAGCGACACGGACCTCGCCGCGCTGCTGGCTTTCAAAGCCCAGCTTGCCGACCCTCTCGGTGTATTGGCAGGCAACTGGACTGCCGGCACATCTTTCTGTCACTGGATCGGTGTCTCGTGCAGCCGCCGCCGGCAGCGCATCACTGCTCTAGCCTTCTCGGACACACCCCTCTTTGGATCTTTGGTTCCTCACCTCGGTAACCTCTCTTTCCTCTCTGTTCTTGATATTACCTATGCAAACCTCACCGGTTCCATCCCTCATGAGCTCGGCAGGCTACGTCGGCTTTGGTATCTTCGTCTTGTAGGAAATAGCCTATCAAATGCCATTCCTACATCCCTAGGGAATCTCAGAGGGCTCGAGTCAATTAATCTAAGTTATAACCAACTCACCGGCCAAATCCCTCCCGAGTTGTTAATTCGTATGCCGAAACTTGAGACGATTTTTCTGGCTGGGAACAAATTAAGTGGCCAAATACCATCCAATCTATTTGATAACACACCTTCATTGAGAGTCATCAACTTTGACACCAATAGGCTCTCGGGCCAAATTTCCCCTGAGTTGTTATTTCGTCTGCGTAAACTTGAGATGTTTTCCCTATCTGAAAATGACTTGAGTGGCCAAATACCACCGCACCTATTCAGTTACACGCCTTCCTTGAGGAAAATCTACTTTAACAACAACATGATCTCTGGCCAGATCCCACCTAAGTTGTTAAGTTGTCTAGGGAAACTTGAGGTAATTGCTATGTATCAAAATGAACTGAGTGGCCAAATACCACCCAATTTGTTCAATAGCACGCCTGCTCTGAGCTACATTTACTTCCACAATAACAAACTCTCGGGCCAGATCCCTCCTGATATGCTACTACCTCTTCATAACCTTAGATATATTACTCTGTCTGAAAATGAGCTGAGTGGTCAAATACCTCCTTATTTGTTCAATAACACACCGTCCTTGGAGTACATTGAATTTGGAAACAACAGCCTATCAGGTCCCATTCCACAAACAATATACAACAAGTCCATGTTGCAATACATTTCATTCGGGAACAACAACCATATTGGAACGATTCCAAACAATCATAGTTTTAGCCTCCCAATGTTGCAAACTCTTAACCTCGGTCCAAACAAATTTACCGGTAGGATTTCATTGGGGATTGCATCATGTCAATATCTCGAAGAACTATTTTTGAATGACAATTCTTTTTTGGATGTTGTTCCCTTATGGTTAGGTAGATTGCAACACCTCAAATATCTTTCGTTGGGTGGAAATAACCTTGTAGGCTTGATCCCAGCTGCTATCGGCAATCTCACTAGTCTTATTGCGCTGGACCTATCTCACTGCAACCTCAAAGGAAACATTCCACTAGAATTAGGGCTAATGCAAAAGCTTTCCTATCTTCATCTTGGATCAAATGAACTTACTGGTACAATTCAACCTTCCCTCGGTAATTTATCCAAGTTGAATTTCCTCTATTTGGATAAGAATAAATTATCCGGCTTAGTACCACCAAAACTTGGCAACATAGCAACATTGGAAAGGTTTATTCTACAAAGGAACTATCTAGAGGGAAATGTGGAGTTCTTATCTGGTTTATCTAATAGCAGAAGCCTCCAACTGATTGATGTATCGAGTAATTCTTTCACGGGTGCCCTCTCTGACTATGTAGGAAACCTCACTTCACAGTTAATCACATTCGTTGTATCTGATAACAAGTTGGTAGGTGGAGTTCCAACAACAATTTCAAACATAAGTAGCATAGAATGGATAGATCTTTCTAATAACCAAATCATCGAACCAATTCCAGAATCTATCACTATGTTACAAAATCTTGTGTTGCTTGATCTCTCTAGCAATAACATTTTGAGTGCTATACCAATAGAAATGGGCAAGCTTGGGAGTCTACAACGGTTGTTTCTCGAAAGAAACAAATTATTTGGAGCTATACCAAGTAGCTTCAGTAATCTCAGTAGTTTAGAGAAAATCGATTTGTCCAATAACCAGTTATGTTCAATGGTACCTGAAAGCCTATTCAGCCTTGATAAGCTTGTCGAACTCAACCTTTCTTTCAATTCTTTTGTCGGTGCACTACCGCTGGATGTTTCTCGACTAATACAAACATATCAAATGGACCTTTCTTCTAACTTCTTCCTAGGAAGCATCCCACAGTCAATTGGACAACTTAAGATGCTAGCCTATTTAAATCTATCACACAACTCATTCGGAGGCCCAATAGAAAACCCACTTCAAAAGCTAACTAACTTAGTATCATTGGACCTATCCTTCAATAACCTCTCTGGTACCATTCCTATGTTCCTTGCAAACTTTACCAACTTGACTACATTGAATCTCTCATTCAATAGACTAGAAGGACAAATACCAGAGGGTGGTGTTTTCTCAAACCTCCTATTGCAATCTTTGACTGGGAATGCTGGGCTATGTGGCGCTCCACGCCTAGGATTTTTGCCATGTGTTGACGAATCTCATTCAACTAACAAACTATCGCTAGAATTTCTACTTCCCATAGCCATGGTTGTTTTTGGCTGTATTGCTACCTGCTTATACCTATGGATTAACAAAAAACACAAGAACAAGAGAGGGGTCAAAATGTATGTTGATCCAACTGATGGAATAGGCCATCAGATCGTCTCGTACCGTGAGATCACTCAGGCCACAAATAATTTCAACGAAGATAACATGTTGGGGTCCGGAAGTTTTGGAAAAGTCTTCAAGGGGCAATTGAGTGGTTTGGTAGTCGCGATAAAAGTTCTTGACATGCAACTGGACCAGGCCATGAGAAGCTTTGACGTTGAGTGTAGTGTGCTTCGCATGGCACGACACCGCAATCTAATACGAATACTCAACACGTGTTCCAACCTAGACTTTAGAGCACTTGTATTTCAATACATGCCAAATGGCAGTTTAGAGATGCTATTGCACCGGTCTCAGAGTACAGTGCACTTGGGTTTCCTCGAGAGGCTCAATATCATGCTCGACGTGTCGATGGCAATAGAGTATCTGCATCATCAGCATTACGAAGTGATTTTGCACTGTGACTTGAAGCCGAGCAACGTGTTGTTTGACGCGGACATGACCGCACATGTGTCAGACTTCGGCATTGCAAGGTTGCTTCTAGGTGATGACAACTCCATAATTTCTACAAGCATGCCTGGAACAGTGGGCTACATGGCACCAGGTACTCAACTAGGACCTAAGAAATGACAGACAAGTTCGACATATATATGCATATATATACTAATATATATATATATATATATATATATATATATATATATATATATATATTGTTTTTTGTTTCTTGTGTAGAGTACGGATCTCTTGGAAAAGCATCACGGAAGAGCGATGTGTTCAGCTACGGGATCATGCTCCTAGAAGTCTTCACTAGAAGAAGACCCACTGATGCTATGTTTGGAGGTGAATTAACCCTTAGGCAGTGGGTTCACCATGCATTTCCCACAGAGCTTATGGGTGTTGTGGATGACCAGATACTACAAGGCTGCTTTTCTAGCTACGACTTGGCCAATGGATTTCTTGTGCCAGTATTTGAGCTAGGTTTGCTCTGTTGCAGCGACTCGCCTGACGAGAGAACAACGATAAGCAACGTGGTTGTGAGGTTGAAGAATATCAAAGCAGAGTACACCAAAAAGGCAGCAACGACATCACGTGGTGTGGCACAACAATTGATCTCCCATGCTCCTCCCTCTCGCTCAGTGCTCATCGAGGACAATGAGAGGCCATCAACGACTAGCTAGCTCCATCCAGCATATGTGTACTTTCAATAAGTTTAATTTCAAAAATGGTGGAATAAATCCCATAGTAGTTAGTAAAGTAAACCAAGAGCCCATTACATACAGCAAACCAGGTGCTAGAAGGGAACCTTATGTTACCTTTCAACGGGAGCTGGAAGGGATCCTTTTTTATGTAACCATGTAAAGATAAATGTACGATACAACACAATAAAAGGTCATATGCAACTGTTTACTGCCTAGAACATATCTAAAAAATATGGAGCTCTTTAATGCCCAGGACCTTGATGCAGAAAACAAAGTGATTACAAAACTACAAGAAAAAGCAATAGATAATCAGATGGACTCTTTTGAACAAACTTTCAGAATTGGGTAATTTATGAGAAATCGCCATTTGGATGTTCAAAAGGGAAGCACATGAATGGAAGACCAAAGCAAACCTGCTACATCACCCAGAATTAACATTCAAAACCAGAGATGTGTAGCACACTGAAGGGGACAGTACCAAGCAGTAGGTTTTTTTTTTCTCATTACAGTTTTTTTGGGCACAGACCAAAATGGCCGGTACAATTGATATGGCAATGACAAGAGAAAGAAATCGAGTTACCTGGCTATTACCGACCAAACTCTCCTAACCATGATAATAACTCATCACAGCCTGCAGATCCAGCTTGTGCTCATATGGTGTATTTCTACCGTATATATTCATGCTACTTGTACTAATCACAGCTTGTGCTCATGGAACTTGTACTTGTCTCATCACAAACACTGCATGCTGCCGTCTGTTTGATCCCAGGAAGTTCATGTTCGTACATATTAGGAAGCCCATCATCGACAACAGCTAGCTATTCCATGTTGCTATTTGCTACCTTCGACATCTTGAGGCTTCAGTTTGTGACCCAACCGTAATTTAGAAACTGGTGTTTCTGGTGATCCCTGGATACAATTGAGATGTTGACCTAAGACTGCTGTCAATCCTACAGTACTGAGATTCTTGCACTATTTTAGAACCAACCTAGCTATTTTCCATCAATATAGACTGTCCAATTAATCCAAGGAAGGACATGTAAAATAGAGGCTGTTATTTTTATACAGTTCAAACATTATATTGACCATTCTCGAGTGTCATTATCTTGCAAAAGCCGTTGAAACAGATAACTTTCCATCTCAGAAAAGCAACAACCAATTAAGTCACTACCAGAATAAACCCCTATGCCTACGGCCCAGGCCGTAGGCATAGCCCTGATTCCCGTCGGGATAGGCCTATGCCGACGGCCCCCGTAGGCATAGGGCCGTCGGCATAATATACGTCGGCGTATCTCGGTATGCCGTCGGCATAGAAAAGCCGTCGGCATAGATAATTTGCCGACGGTGTCCGTACATCTATGCCGACGGCCGGGGCCGTCGGCAACATTCCACGCTAACGGTGGCCGCCGTCAAGTGCCGCCCATAGAGGAGACGCCATGTGGCAGGGCTATGCCTACGGCCTAGCCGTCGGCATTGATTTGAAACTATGCCTACGGCTAGGCCGTAGGCATAACCCTGCCATGTGGCGGCGTCTGCTAGCTCCGTGGGCACGGCTATGCCTACGGCGTAGCCGTCGGAATAGATTTGAAACTATGCCTACGGCTAGGCCGTAGGCATAGCCATGCCACGTGGCGGCGTCTACTAGCTCCGTGGGCAGGCTATGCCTACAGCTTGGCCGTCGGCATATGTCTAAATCTATTCCTACGGCTATGCCGTAGGCATAGGTGCCAGGCTATGCCGACGGCGTAACGGTAGGCATAGTTTAGATATATGCCGACGGCCTAACTATAGGCATAGGCTCCACGTGTCGTCCTCTGGTACCTCATGGTAACCCTATGCCTACGGCTAAGCCGTAGGCATAGTTTCCGTTTAATTTTTTTTCCTTTTTTCTGTTTGGTTTCAATTCAAATTCACAGCATATATATATGATGAAATAGACATACACAACATATATAAGTATCATCCTCACAACAAACACCATCACAACAATATAAGTATCATGACAAACATAACCATCATCACAAACATAAGCATCTAAAGAAGCACACAAGTCATCTAAAAGATCACAAGTCATCTAAAAGACCACAAGTCATCTAAAGACCACAAGTTTATGATCACCACCACGGTCACCCAAAGGCTTAAGCGCCAGGACATCCACCACCACCGCTAAGTCCGCCGAAGCCTAGGCATGTTGACGACCTTGCGTAGGAAACCCACGCCGTCAGCCTTCCCCTTGCCCAATGTTCCACAAACCTGCATTGAAAAGAGAATAAACAATTAGTACATTAAAAATGAAGGAAAAGGCATAATAATAAGGAATAATAAACACATTAATAAAAAGCATAAAAAGGCATATTCCTAAACCATAGAAAAAAGACTTGAAACGTACATCTGCTAGAACCCATATGAATCATCACTGTTGTAACCTCTTTCTTGGTCAGTCTCATCATCACTATCAATCATATCATCTTCGTTGTCTGACGGAGGTGGAGGCTCTTCCTCGTCGTCAGCATCTTCGTTTAGCTTTTCTAGCATAAGTATGTCATTTTCATTGACAATGGCTCACCATCATTCCGTGCATCGTCATCGTTTGGATCCACATCATCTCACCCAATGGTCTAGCGTCATCGTTTCTAACCACATCATCATCATCAGGTTGCTCTTGATAGAACACTCCCTCGTATGTCATGGGGTTAATGTTGTAGTAATCGTCTTCGTTCGGGTTCGGTAGCTTACCATGTGGCGACACCTTGAACACAACTTCCCAACCCTTTAGGTACTCTTTCTGGCATGGGTAAGGCAGATAATATACTTGTGTAGCTTGGGTAGCCGCAATGAAGAGATCGGCTCCGGCGTAGACGGTTGATGGTTTAACTTCGACCAAACCAATGGAAGGCGTATGTTTTACCCCCTCCCGTGGATCGAACCATCGACATTTGAACACAGACAGATTTAGGGTCTCGCGCCCCTGGTGGAATTTAATCTCGTATATATTTTGTACCCTTTCGTAGTAGTCTACTGAATTTTGACCGGGGGTGTACACTCCGGTATTTATAGTTTTGGGATCAGGCCGGCTGTTCTGGTGCTCCTCTGTATGGAAGCGATACCCATTCACATCATACTTTTTACATGTCATGACGGCAGGGTCAAAACCCATGGAAACCCATCTCAATTCATCATCCATAGATATGTTCGGATCTTTTCCCTACAAGTATAATTGAAATTGTTGCGTGCATTAGTTAACTAATAAATGTTGAACTAGGTATTTAATAGTGGAGTGTGGAAAATTACTTTCTCCATGAACCAAGCAACAAAATTTTTACGTCCAGGGTTTCCATGACGGAGAAGAGTAAGTGCCTCCGCCTCAGTAGGAGGATTCATTCCCGTCCATTCCTCTTGAACGAAATCACTAAAAAAAAGAAAAGCGGTGTTAGACCGGGACTAAGTGAACATAGAACATGATGATGTGGAAGACATAAAGGAATGGTGTAGTGGTATTACCTCATCCACACTTCCTCAACTTCCTTGATGTTGTGTAAGATATAGAACATGAGGTCCTCCCACTCTTGCCGTGGCATGTTATAACATTTCGAGGCCCCAGCCCTCCCACCTTGTGCGTTGAATAGATGGAGCCTGGGTTGATACTTGGGCTCTTCTATATTGTATCGATGCACCTTGTTATGCAGATGGGGAACATGGTCTGGATAGTATGATGTCCTGAGGTCTGCCACCTCCTCTGGGATAACTGCCTCAGCTATGGAAGCTTCAATCTTAGCTTTCGGAGATGCTTGTTCTGTCTCTCAGGGCCGTACTGCCAGCGATTCTGCACAGGCCCCCCCAACAATACCTCGTTCGCGAGGTGCAGAATGAGATGTGTCATCGGAGTAAAGAAGCCTGGCGGAAAGATCTTCTCTAGCTTGACTATCAACTCCGGTGCCTTCTTATGCAATTTTTCAATCACGTCTTTACTTACTTCTTTAGCACAGAGCGTGCGGAAGAAATGGCTTAGCTCGGCAAGCACTCGCCAGACATGCTCAGGGACATAGCCTCGAACCATCACCGGCATTATCCGCTCAATCCATACATGATAGTCATGACTCTTCAGGCCGGTCACTTTTCCCGTTGAAAGATTGACTCCCTTACTTATATTCGATGCATAACCATCGGTGAACTTCAAAATGTGTTTCAGCCAGATAAGTACTTCCTTTTTTCTGGCGGTTTAAGGACAAAGTCAGCATCTGGCTTGAACCAGTTTTTTCGACCGCCTGTTGGAGGCTTCATGTTCAGACGTGGTCTATCACAAATTCTCTGTTGATCGGCTCTAGCTTTAACGTTATCCTTCGTCTTATCTGGAATGTTGAGGATCATATGGAAAAGGGACTCTGCCACATTCTTTTCGGTGTGCATCACATCGATATTGTAAGGAAGTTTGAGGTCCTTGAAATAGGGAAGCTGCGAGAAGGGGGTAATGTGAGTCCAATTGTGCGTCTCACCATATCCCTCGAAGCCTTTGGCTTTGGCTTTGCCTTTGCCTTTGACTTTAGGCTGGAGAGCTTTTAGCTGAGCAAGAACATCTGCCCCCGAAAATGTTGGAATCTCGGTTACTTCATGAACAACCCGGCCTTTCGTGAAGTTCTCCTTGTCTTCCCTGTCTGGATGGTCTGGAGGGAGGAACTGTCGATGCAGGTCAAAGGCTACATACTTGCCACCCTTACTCAGCCAAATCATTCGCAGAGCCTGCATGCACACTGGGCATGGCATCTTCCCACTTGTACACCATCCACAGAATAGAGCGTAGCCGGGAAAGTCATGCATGCAATAGTGCAACCAAACTTTCATCAAGAAATTTCTCTGCAGATCCCGGTCGTATGTCAACCTCGGAAAGTACCAAGAATGGTGCAAAGCATCCACCAACGGCTGCATAAACACACCCAGTTGCTTCCCCGGATAATCAGGCCCCGGAATGATGAGCGACAAGAACATGGTCTTGCGTTGCATTAGGGCACCGGGAGGAAGATTGAGCGGAATTACAAATACGGGCCAGCAGCTGTATGGATTGGACGACATACCATATGGATTCAACCCATCACCTGATATGGCTATTCTGACATTCCCAGCCTCGGCTGCTTCCTCGGGGTATTCTTCATCGAACGACTTCCATGCTTCCCCTTCCGATGCATGTACGATTTTTTTTGGATTGTACCTTATACCTTCCTTGTGCCACTTCATCATTTTGGCAGACTCCTCCGTGATGAAAAGGCGTTGCAGTCTTTTTATAAAATCAAGATACCGAAGAACCTTAACGGGGATGGCTAGCTGCCTTTTCTCACCATCCTCACCGACCACCTCAATGTACCGAGACGAACCGCACTGCCTATAGTACTTGTCATCCGCATACTCGTGCCTAAACAAAAGGCAATTCTTCGGGCAAACATCTATTTTCTCATAATCCATAGAGAGTGCCTTTATGATTTTCTTTATATCGTACATGTTTTTCGGCAGTTCATGACCCTCAGGGAGGCTGTTAGCCCATACTCCCAAGAATGCTTCGAAGCATTTCTGGCTACAGCCGTACTCAGCCTTGACTGCAATCAATTGTGAGATGGCATCCAACTGGGATATTTTTGCACCCGCATAAAGAGGTTTCTTCGACGAGGCCAAGACCTCCAAGAAGGCCTTTGCGGTTGCCTCCGGCTCGTCCGGTTCATTCTCTGAAGGTGTTGCATGTGCCGTTTCTGCAGCAATGACATCATCTAGCATGTCCCTGACCCCGTCGTCCACATAACCATCGATGCGTTGTCGCATCACCTCCTCTCTTCCACGGTCCTGCTCGGCTAAGTTTATCGGCGGCATGTCAAAGTTTGGCATATATCCATGTGTGCGAAGGTGGTCAGTCATGTCCTTCTGATTTTTACGGTGACGTCTGGCACATCTCGCACAGGGGCATGGTGGGATAATTCTCATTGGACTACGGAATATCTCCTTCAAATACACATCGGTTTTTGCGATCCACTCTGATGTTACTCGATTCCGACGGATAAAACCACTGTACATCCACTGATTATCTGCCATCCTCTGCTTTATTGGGAGCCACACAACAAAATTAAGGATTCATTTAAATTAATCACATCAAATTTTCATTTTCTACGGCGTGGACGGCAATGAATCCACCTACATCTCTAATAGGTAAAGATGGGTCCTAATCCCACCCGACGATGTGTAGATTGGGTACGTTGTCCATGCTCTACCCTGTTCCGAGACAAAATTTCGGCAGCACCTCCCCGCTGTTCTCCAGATACACGTCGCGGCTAATAGCCGAGAGGATGTGCTCCAAAGAACAACGGGGAGGCGCCACCGAAATCCTGTCTCGGACCAGGGTAGAGCATGAACAACGTACCCAATCTACACATCCTCGGACTGTCCGTGGAAAACGCTGGACAATCCGAAAGAGCTGCAGTGATAAATATGCAATTGAATGCATATTTATCGATGCAACCATTTCGGACGGGAGACGCCTAGGTTACGCGACTTGACGAGAAAAGAAAATCTAGTGACATGATTATTAAGATGGATTCGTAGCTCACCCTCGACTGTAGACGAAGTAGTCAAACAGCGACGAAATCACAGACCAATGCCTTCGATGACGATGACTCCAAAGATATGCAACACCAGAAAGCCTGTAAATTTTACCAACAAAAAAACTTAGATCATCAAGTGTCAAAAAAACTTAGATCATCAAGTGTCAAAAAAGATTCATCATTATTTTGTAGCAAGACCATCATGAACAAAAAACCACTCATCACGAAGATGCGACACAATAAAGAATGCTAATCCACCGTGGCAAAAGTATATATATCATCTCATCGTCGTGGAAGTATACATATCATTATATATTATATAAGTAATCTTAACTTGGTAATCAAACTTGGTACATTTGTATATTGGGAGACAGCCATAATGAAAACTCCAAGCAAGTAAACTACTGTAACTAATAGGAGGTCCAAATCGATGTAAAATTTGGGTCTTGCCAATGCTCTCTAGTCCCTAGCTTCTCCTGTGCACACACCACACCATATTTCTTTACTTTTTCGTGATGAAAAACTAAAGCTGCTGTAGTGCTATTCCAAATCGATGTAAAATATCCAAATACTAACAGTATATATATCAAAGCACCAAATTGACTTATTATATATCCAAGCACTAACAGTAGGTAAAAAACTAACAATATGTATATATCCAAGCACTAACAGTAGGTATATATCAAATTGACTCATTATCCAAGCACTAACAGCAGGTAAAAAGGTAAAAAAAAAGGAAAAAATCAGTAGCAGAGGACGCCGGACCGCCGGAGCCGGTGCTCACCAGTAGCAGAGGGCCGGCAAGGGGGCGCCGGACCGCCAGAGCCGCGGCCACGGCCACCTCACCAGCAGCTCCGGGGCAGGAAGGGGGTGTGGATGACGGGGCCGGGAAGGGGGCAGGGACGACCGGGCCGGTGCGGGGATGGGGCCGGGCGGGGACGGCCGACGGCGATGCGGGGCGGGCGGGGACGGCCGGCGGCAGTGCAGGGCGGAGACGGACGGCGGCGGTGCGGGATGGGGAAGGACGGCGGCGGTGCGGAGCGGAGACGGGGGCGCGCGGTGCAAGGCGGGGACGGGGGCGCGCCGGCGCAGAAGGGGGCGGCGGCGGCGAAGATCAAGGGCGGCGTCGGGGTGGATCGAGCGGCGTGGAGGCACGAGTGGTCGGGGCGAGGTGGATAAGGCACGAGTGGCCTTTTTTTTGCGATGACTTTTTTTGCGAGCACTTTTTTTTGTCTAAATTGTGTAGAACTCACAGACTACATAGCTAATCAGTTTTTTTTTGCGAGCACGATGGTTTGGAAGATAGGAATAAATTTCATTTCCTGTCAGAACATTGATCAGTTTAATGACTAAACAAACCGGAATAGACAAAATTAAAATGCCACTGTTGAGGAAAAAGAAAAATATTATGGATAACTAATAGCTACGTGCAAGGGGGGCCACACCACGGAGCCCCAAGAAGGGTGTCTATGCATGCCACAACACTTTCACACATGCATCAGGAGTCGTGCGATGTTTCGGTGGCATAGCTACGCCCCGAAGGTCACCCCGACTCCCAGTTGACCAGGAGTTCGAGCCCTTTGACTTTTGTCGTACGGGCCTTGACCAGTGGTCTCTTCCACCTGGTTGCGATAGGTCAGCCCATAGCAACATCCCCGAACACGATCTGGACACAACCCACCACTAGATTCCCTCTAATTCTACCGCACCCACACGATTCCCCCTCCAAGTGACGACGGCACTGCCGTCCGTGGAAGGGGGGCCACACCACGGAG
>NC_041386.1:718380211-718393257 GCF_002162155.2 Triticum dicoccoides
CGAAGGTCACCCGGAATCCTAGTTGACCAGGAGATCTAGCCCTTTGACTTTTGCCGGACGGGCTTTGACCAGTGGTCTTTTCCACCTGTTTGCGACAAGTCTGCCCATAGAAACATCACCAAACACGGTCTAGACACAACCCACCACTAGATTCCCTCCGGTTCTACCGCACCCGCATGCATCCCACTCCAAGTGACGGCGGCGCTGCCGTACGTGCAAGGGGGGCCACACCACGGAGCCCCAAGAAGGGTGTCTATGCATGCCACAACACTTTCACACATGCATCAGGAGTCGTGCGATGTTTCGGTGGCATAGCTACGCCCCGAAGGTCACCCTCTAACCAGATTCCCTCCGATGTCGACCAGTTCCCCCCTCCGTGACACGGCGGCAGCGACGTCCATGAGGGGGGCTATCGATATACTATTGGGGTATGATTTTTATTTAGACAAGGCACATTTGTATTGTAAAAAAAGAAAATAATAAATAATAGTAAAAAAATAAAAATAAAATTGAAATAGGTATGCCTACGGTAAGGCCGTAGGCATAGCTGCGCACACCGAGCTTCAATGCCATGGATCGATGACGTGGCGATGCACGTGGATTGATGATGTGGCAGAGGGCATGGGCCAGCCCTATGCCATAGGCAGCAGGTATGCCTACGGTAAGGCCGTAGGCATAGCTGCGCACACCGAGCTTCAATGCCATGGATCGATGACGTGGCGATGCACGTGGATTGATGATGTGGCAGAGGGCATGGGCCAGCCCTATGCCGACGGCAACAGGTATGCCTACGGTAAGGCCGTAGGCATAGCTGCGCACACGGTCAGGGATCGATGACGTGCCGATGCACGTGAATTGATGACGTGGCAGAGGGCATGGGCCAGGCCTACGCCGACGGCTATGCCGTCGGCATATCTCTGTCACACCACAGACCCCTCCCCCTCGGATCGATGATGTGGAGGCGGCGCTGATCGGCGATGTCAACATATCTATGCCAGGCTATGCCGACGGCTTAGCCGTAGGCATAGTTTCAGATGTATGCCGACGGCCTAGCCGTAGGCATAGGCTCCACGTGGCGCCCTCTAGTAGCTCGTGGTAGCCCTATGCCTACGGCTAAGCCGTAGGCATAGTTTTTGTCTCATTTCCCCCCCTTTTTTCTGTTCGATTTCAATGCCGACGGCCGCCGTTAGCCCCGTCGGCATAGTTCGGACGCCGTCAAATGGTCGCTACTGACTAGGTAGGCGGGCCTCATCTATGCCGACGGCCCCGTAGGCATACCGCCAGAGGTCCCGACGGCGGTAGTATGCCGACAACCCCCGTAGGTATACCTCTAGAGGTCCCGACGGCGGCAGTATGCCGACGGCCCCCGTCGGTGTAGATCGACATATGCCGACGGCTTTTCTACGCCTACAGCCTTCCCTAGGCCGTCGGGATATATCCATCTATGCCTACGGGGGCCGTCGGCATAGATGAGGCCGTCGGCAACTACGTTAATTCTGGTAGTGGTACAGCGTCCAAAATGAAAGACAAACTGACAAAAACTAAGTGTCAAAGCTTGAGTAAGCGAGGATGCAACCAGAAGTATATCATACCAACTTCCAGAACCTCAAAAGAAACACTTAAATCAGAAGTGTCAATACTCCTGCCGCCTTGAGCATCTCCTAGCCCTATATATCCAAGCTGTAATGTAAAAGTCCTGCTCTCTGCTTGTAAGAGTAATTAAACTTTTCATAAGTTGGTATTGCGGCAAATTGTGGTTAGACACTCTGCCCACACTGGTGATCGCTGGGACGCGGATTTTTAGAGCAGCTGCGTCGGGGCCGCGCTATCGTAGCGGTTGAATCATCGCTCTGTACCTCAAGATGCCCGTCACGGAATCCCATTTTAGTGCACACGTTACCGTGGCAGATGGCTGTTACGGTCATTGATGTCATAGGGGTACTGCTCCATCGTAGGTTCTGCAGAATTTTGTCCTCCACCTCCTCCTTTGTACCGACGCGCACCCGTGACTTCGACTCACGACTATACACACCACCCTGCTCGTTCCTTGACTTATCGTTCAATGGACGGAGTGCAAGGAGGCGATTCCATGGCGCCGGCGCGGAGCCGCCTGGAAATCACTCCGGCGGACGGCGATAGGTACCAATTAATAATCAATCAACCTGCAATACTGTTCGCTTTGCTCGTCTGGGGTGGGCTCCAATTGAGCTATATTTCCCCTGCGAGGTTATGAATCCCCTTCCAATATGGATTTTGTGCCGGGCCACAGATCCAACTCCGCCGCCGGCAATCCAATCTTCTCAGGCAGTCCGGTAATGAAGGGGGCGCTCGAGAATCCCGGAAGATGCGCATATCCGAGATGCGACGGCAGACCCCAAGTATGATTTATCTTGTTTCGGAGCTAAATCAGTTGTATGTCAGTTCTCATGTTTAAGCTCATTCATGTCCTCAAATAATCTGGTCTCATTTGTGCAGTGTGCACACCGGATTAATAACGCCTCCGGCTACATTGAGGGGCGCTAATTCATGTGCTTACGGCCCTGTTTGTAATCCACATGTACCTGCTCCTGATTCTGAAAACCTCATAGTTGTGCCTGGATGGAAGAACAGGTAATAATTCGTTGACACAATAAAAATTATGTGTTTTTGTGGAGTACTGTATGAATCCGCCTGAAGCTTTACATGTGTTCAAGAAGACTGTTCTGAAAATCTTGTTTACTCCATTCGTTCCATAATAAAGAAAGTTTCTTTTAATACCACATTAGTGTCAAAAAACACTCCTATATTATTTGACCTGGGGAGTACTTTGGTGTTTGAATCAAGGTATACAAAATTCAGTGGAATTCACATGATACCATAGACCCTATTGCATTCGACTTCATCAAGAATCTCCGTATAGCAATAATATCAGTGTTAGCAAAGTTTGTAACATCCTGGATGGGGCCGAATGGAATTCGCAAGCAGTACCATATCGGAAACAAGTATTGCGGGCCCTATGTGCCAAATTCTTCCAAGAGTCAATTCTCTGATATTTTCGACAATTTGAGCGATTTATGATATGCTTGACCAACTGCCATCTTTGGGTCACAACTTTTGCAGTTTGTTCCATGCTGCAACAGGCAAGTGCTCGGCGCATATATTGAACATGTGCAATCCGTTGTGGCCAGAGAGAATAAGCCCGTGGGTGCGCCAATCTTTGTAACCAGAGAACAACTGGAGTATGAAGTCATGATCGATCATGGGGCTATTCGGACCAGGATTCATGGACCTGGCTGGCAGAGGTTTCTTGACGAGTACGCAGTGCGGCCTGGTGACATGGTGTATATATGCCTTACTCGCGGTGATGGAAGATTTTTCGTGGAAGTTGAGATGGGTGGCATAAGGCAAACCCCACTTCCTTATATCGGTAAGTTTAAGGCATCAAATCTGCGAGTCTGAGTTATCACTCTTTACTGAGTATTTTAAATTCTCTGAATTATTCGTCATGGCTTATAAAACTTGTGGTTTTGGCAGCTCTGAATGGCTTATCCCTTGTGCATCGCGAGCTCGTCGACCAGTGTGTGTACACTAGGGGGATACGGTTGGAATTTCCAGAGATGAGAAAGATGATCAGACGTGCTTTCACCCCCTTGGAAGATATATGTTGCATCTTTGTACACAAGATGACTGGTGTTGACATTAGAGGTGGCTACATGGTTAGTAAACGTATCTCTATTATCTTGACAAAACAAAAAGTTGTTTCGTAAGTCAAATTTAGTAAATGGCTGACCACTCATCTCTGAATGTCGTTGTTTGTATTTGAAAGAGGCTTCCGAAGAAGGCTGTTGATCTTATTGAAAGCAAAACGGGCCATATGGATAATTCAGGGAGTATTCTGCTGCATGACGATACAGGAGCCCTTGTAGCGGCTTCATTCAAAAAGGCAAACGATGGAAGACTCGTCATACAAGGAGGTTTTCCGAAGTGTGTCGGTCAGCTTGAACTGAAGGAAAATGATCTTGTTGTCATCACGTTCCACAGGCGTGGCATGGACTATTTATACATAGACATAGATGCCATGTTGAACTTGGGAGCAGCTCATATATGCTTGCTCTTTTGTGTACTTCGTCATGGATCGGATTTGTAGCACTTTCGGTGTGGTACAAGACTATGTGCAAGTTTCAACCTATCCAGCACCCGCGGCTACATCTAAGTTTGATTGGTGTGGAATTACCAATGGTCATATGCTCTGCTTTGAAGAGTATGGCATAAGTTTGATTACCTTTTTCTGTTGGATTTTAATCACATAAATGCATGAATGTAGATTTTTCACCGGATTTGATGTGAGCAATTAATTTTTCGGTACCCCCCCCCCCTGACTGCCATGTTACGCATCATGTTGGAACGCATATCCAGATCAGCACTCAACGCATGAACTAAAAATAGATGTCTTTATAATTTGATTCATGCACTCTGTAACATATCAGTTCGTCTGTACTAACCATGCCACATTACCAACATTCGTCGATTCACCTAAGGTCATGAGCGTCCGCATCACAAAAAACAGCACAATAAAGAAAAAAACCTACTAGACATCTGACGTATTACCCATGACATTTGCATCCCGGGGCCCCTTTTCATAAGAACAAAACGAAGAACACGACTATGCATGCATGTCATTTTACCTGCATGATGACGGCGAAGTGTGCACGCCAGACAGATGTTGCTGTCCCAACCCCGTGCCTAGTTTGACCTGCAAAACGGAGGATCCAGGGCTAATAATGCTCCTGATATTTGCCCAAAACTAAACAACGAACTGGGTGTAGTACTCCCAAATAGACTACATCCCGACAGCAAAACTCCAATGCGCATAGAATAAATCACGTATTTACCTGTGGTGGATCCGGACAATACCAGACGGCGCGGGATGTCACCGGCGGCGGTGCGCGCTGCATCCCGGCGCTGGATAGCACGGGCGGCGAAACTCGTACCGGTGCCGCCGGCCCGGACCTGCGGCTGGTTACGCGCCTTCTCTTATCCCAGCGAATCGAATCCTGCCTCCGCTCGGATTTGGGTTCTCTCCATGTTCGATTTTAAAAGAATCCGCTGCCCCCGCCTGCTCCTAGAGATGGCTACTCCAAAGGGGAACGCAGATGGACCAGAGTCACGGGCCGCCTGCGGGAGTGTCCGGTAGTATCTATCCTTATCTCATTGTACAGTACCCTAGGGTAAGGGTAGGTCACGGTCCCGTCCCACTAAGAGCATGCTTGGATACGTTTTAGTCCCATGACTAAAAGTAGTGGGACTAAAGCTTGCTAGTCTCACCCATGCTTGGATCCAAATACTAAAGAGACTAAAATCTAGTTATTGAGCATTTATTATTCTCCAAACCCTCCAATCCAGAACTAAGGAGAGGAATTAAATGAGGAGAGAGAGAGCTAATACATATTTTAGTAGGTTTCCCATGACTAAAAGATTTTAGCCTCAAGACTAGTCCTAGCCTCTTTTTAGTCAGGGGTGCTTGGAACTTTAGCCTCTAAAAGAGACTATTTTTAGTCAGACTAAAAATAGTCCCTTGTATCCAAGCACCCTCTAATAACACGAAGGAGATAACCGTGGCAGGAGATTCTTACAGGAACGGCTGGCACAGATCCCTAAGGATATGGACGCATAGGATAAGCGGGCCGGGGCGCACCTGCTCAAAAATATATTTTCGGTGATCGCTGGCCCTCAGAACACAGCATGCTTGGGTACACCCAGAAAGGCTCCAACCGGCATAACCATTCCTCGACAGATATAAGGTCACATAATTAGTTTCTTCAGATTTTGACCTAACAAACATTATTTACGAGACATAAGAATCACCATTTAACATTTAACCCTATTTAAGGATACTTAAAACATATTTTTTTTACTTTACTAGACTTTTAGATGTTAGGCTTAGGTGAGAGGTATGGGTATGTAGCCCAGCTTGCACCCCTTCATCATTTGGATAGGAGTAGCGGCAGTTGCTGCCAAGACGGCGGATTAAGGAATATTGTTGTTATACTTTGTAAGGTCCTCAAGAATAATCAATAAAATGGCCGTATGCATCTCCCAGATGCAGAGGCCGGGGGTCATCCTCCTTTTCGAAAAAAAACTTTACTAGACTTTTGAACTTATAGAACACTAACAGGTCAAATTTTAGATTTTTCAGATTTTTATTTTAATAAGTACAACAAGAATCTGCTCCTTCCTCCACATCGCTCCAGGGTCATGCAATAAAATACCCTCTTCCTCGCATCGCCCACACTCCAAAGAATGCCCAGCTGTCCACCTTCACCACCACCATTCTCCAGGCTCGGTTGACATGTCAAGGCAGAAGTCATGGTAAAGCATGAGAACCATGTCGCTACACACCGCGAACCATGGTGTTGAATATGTGGATGGAGTAACTTTGTCGAATCCCTTGGGTACTGTAATCAAATTTGGTAAGGAGCGGCGGACACACAGAGCAGAACCTAGATTTGGATGCGTATGAGGAGAATGCAGCACGTCAAGAGCGACATGTTGAAGAGAAGGCGAGAAGGTCCCGGCAGGAGCTTGAGAGAAAAAACAGTGTGATTCAGGTCATTTGGAAGGTCTTCAAACCCTCGCAGTCGGAACTGGGATACAGTAGAGGGAGTGGAGTCGAGAGAGGCGACAAACAGTTTGCTGGCTCTCTGCATGATGGCGCAAACTCTCTTCTTTCAATAGCAGATTGAAGGCTATGCGATAAAACAGTGTGAGGGATTTAATGCTCCTTTTGCCTGGCAGTATAAATAATCTACTTTCATGAAACTTATTAGTTATCCAAGGAATCGAAATTTGATTACTGAGGCTATAACAATATCCAAGTAAATAATCAAACAAAACCAAACAATCACCAGCGAGAGAGAATCTGTTCTATCCTATGGTTCTACCATTGCACCAAGGCGAGAGTTGATCCAGCCCTAGCAACGCAATTCAGAAGAGAGGTGGATTAATGGAGGAAGGGGAGGGGAAGAAACTAAGGTTGAGAGGCGACAATGCTGGGACAACAGAGACGACCTTATGGAGTGAGCCGGGTGCGGCGGCGGTGCTCCCTCTCCGACGACGGCGGCTGCTTTGCTCTGCTCTGCTTCTTCCTCGAAACTCATAACTTTTCTTTGTTTTTCCCTTGTAGAATGAGCCAGCGGCGGCACACTCCGATGATGGCTGCTATGCTTTATCTGCTGCGGCTTCAAAACTGGTATATATGTATTATTTTGCAAAAAAATGCGTTGGATGGTCTGCTTGCTGCCTGGCTACATTTACCAAGCTGGACCATACTAATCAGGCTCGAGGTCAGTAGAAAACACGGCCCATTCTACGGTGTAAAAACTATGCTACTAGCTTCATCATTTTGCTATTCGAACAAGGTCTTCGAAAACGACTCAGACTCAAATTTCCAATACATCCCATTCCCGCTAGACCATGATATGATATGTGACCGTCTGTGCCTGTACGCTGCTCTTAATTGTTCCTCACCATCCACACTCTACTATTCTCACTTAGAAACTAAATGTGATCTTACTGCATTAGGAATAAACTAGTTATGTATTGGACGCCAGATAGTGATAAATGATGTTTGTGGCCCGGACATCATAAGTTCTTCACCAAACATCGCATGCAAACTGTGGCAGTCCTTTAATTCAACTGCATATGGTGTAGTTGTCGCCATATGCAGCACTCGTGAGTTGTGACTTATATAGATATGAGCAACCCTAACAGCAATGTTGCTTGCCAACCCTGACAAAAAAGCCATCCACTCAAAAAAAAATATATAGGTAAAGAGGGGTAATGGTTTGATGAAGCATGTCTATGATCCCTTGGGAGCCATATGTATATATGTGGTTTAATGACCTTGATCTCCAAGTCTTATATACATAAAAAGAGATTCCTAAACTTAAACACACGAGGAAGTTATAATTACGTTTCAATAGTCCCTTTCAAACATAACTTAAAGAAGTAAAAGACGTCTGATTAATTAGTACAAAAAATATTTGGAATAGACACAAATTAACTAATATAAAAACTTCATTTGTAATGATTTGTTACACTTTGTATTCTTCTGTTAAGAAGTATGATACTGATAGGCTCACTTCAAAAACCACGGTTGTGTGTGGTTATATGCTAATTATTTGTGAATACCCTACACCTAGGGCACAATTCTTGGTGTACATGACACATTTTATTACTAAATAATTCTTGCACAGAAACACTCATGATTATTACACAAACCAAAAATGTCACGTCTGTAATTTTCATTTTAATGCAAAAATTAGTCACATGAATTAACATGAATAGCACCAATTGCTAGAACAGTGAAATCCATCCATGGACACTAAATCCTGCACTTGTACAAGATTATATTTGGATTACATGTATTTGGTAGTCTAGGATAATGGGTTCAAGACATACGACACCGCTAGCATACAGAACTTCATTATGCGTGTCTAGTACATGTACTCAATGCATGACTTGTCGGCGTATGTGCTATTCGTTGGCTGGTGTGTGCAAGGAAGGTTCCCGTTCCCCACATGCAAGGCATCCCTTGAGTTTTGTTGGCTGCAGGCGGGTCGCTAGTTTTCTTGCTTCGACTTGCATAGACAGTTTCTGGATCCTCGCAATAAGTCCAGGAAAGACAAGAATAACTTCATCAAAGGTAGAGTTGTCAAAAACTCTGCACCACCTGCGTTGACAGGCAAGAGACCCTGGATCAGTTAAACGCTCTCGAGCCAGATCCAGAGCGTCCAGGGTATTTCAAGGGGTATAATTCGGAACACGTAAGAACTCACAAGACATGCTTGTGGTATCTGCCTTACTTCAAAGACCCCCTTTACCCACACAACATCGACGTGATGCACATTGAAAAGAATATCATTGAGGCCCTATTTGGTACATTGTTCGGCATAGAGGGGAAGTCAAAGAATAATACTAAGGCTAGAGTCGATCAAGAGGCGCTATGTGATAGACCGTTATAAAACATGCAAGAACCGAAAGGAAAGCAGAACTGGACGAAGCCAAAGGCATGGTTCAAACTTGGAAGGCTAACTATGAGGGAAATTATCTTGTGGGTGAAAATGCAGTTGATGTTCCCCGATGGGTATGCAGTGAATCTAAAGAGGTTAGCGATTCTTGAAAAATTGAAAATATTTGTTCTCAAGATTCATGATTGGCACATATGGATTGAGCAGGTAATGTCGGTGATGTTGCGTGGCTTTATCCGTGAGGATGAATGGCTAGTACTGGCAGAGCTGAGCTATTTCTTCCGTGTTCTTTGTGTGAAAGAACTATTGCCTGCCGTGCTAGAAGAAATGGAAGAGTTGTCGCCGGAGTTGATCTGCAAGTTAGAGAAGATCTTTCGCCGGGCTTCTTTAATACAATGCAACACATGATTTTGCATCTCCCGACCGAGGCAAGATTGGGGGGCCCGTGCAAAATCGTTGGTGCTACGCAACTGAGAGGATGCAGAAGACGCTTCGAGCAAAATGGAAAAATAAACGTAGAATTGAAGCATCGATAGACGAGGCATTCATTACTGAGGAGGCGACAAACTTCATGACAACACACTATAAAGCCAAAAATCGTCATTTGCATAATCTGAAGCCTCGGTATAATGCTGGCGACCCTAAAAAGGATGGATCCAACCTCAGCCTATTCAAAGGGAATCTCGCACCAGCCGGTGCTTCTAAACCAATATCGTTGGATGTCGAATAATGGCGGACCATTTTGTTGTACAACCTAACAGAAGTGCGGCCGTACATCGAGTAAGTTATCGCGGTATAATGTTTCGCAACTTCTAATTCCTTTGAATGCTCTTATTCCCGGATATTTGATACAGTCGATACCTCGCCAAATCCTCGGATGGAGCAGAGATCGACAAGGAATCCATCAAAGAGTATGAGCTTCTGGCAAAGCAAGGAGGCGGCTTTCCCGGTTTCATCTCTTGGTTCAAACAAACGGTAATTTCCATTAGACCATTCTTATTTCTTCGTCTAATTTGCAGCTAATACAACAATCCTTTCGTATGGACGCAGAATTGAGACAAGTCGCTAATGGTTTTGACTATAAGTTCCGTTCGTTTGACAAATACGACATCAACGGGTATCACTTTCGTACCTACGGGAAAGAGCTATCTGTGGCCGACCAAAAGTCTATAAATTGTTGTGTCTCTGCTATCGGTGATGGAGGTACCGAGTATTATGGGAGAGTTGAAGCAATTTATGAACTTCTATTCTATGGCGAAAACCCACCGAACGTCATAGTCTTCAAATGTTATTGGTTCCAGCCGAAGGAGACTAGAAGGACTCATGAACATATACGGCTAGTCAAAATCAAACAAATCACCCATTTAGATGATCCTGATGTCTATATTATGGCTCAACAGGCGACCCATGTTTATGTTAGGTATTCAATTTTTTATGCTGTACTTGATTTATATAGTTAGTTGTATGATTGTATGATTTATATAGTTACTTGTACAATTTTCATACTTTGTATGATTATTTGTTATACATAGTGCTATGGTCTTGATATCCGTCCCCGTCGGAACTCGCGCGGTTTATGATTCGGATGTGGTATATTCCCTTTTATAACGATTTGTTACATTTCGCATTTATGATAATTATTGCCATCAAGTTGGCATAGAGATATTTTTATCTAGGAGGTATATAAACCGGAAATTGCAACCGACCCTCTTGTAGAGAAGTTAAATTTAGTTGAAAAATAAAACGAGTATCTGAAAGAAAGAATGAAAAGAATTGAAGAAGAGAAGATGAAATTGGAGTTGTATGTTGCCGATGTCGTCGAAAATCACAAGATGAAGATGGATGCAATGCGCTTGAAGATTAGTAAGATTAGAAAATATGCCATTAATAATGAGGCTTGGTATCATTATGTCGTTAGATCAATTGTTACCTTAGTTGCGATCTTGATCGCATTTGTTGTGACGAGAGTAACTTTTCTCTAGTGTTTTGCTTAATAAATGCATACTTAGCTTCGTACATGCTTGTTAGCCCTATTATGCCACATACTTAGCTTAATTATTTCCCCAAAAAATACGTACTTAGCTAATTATCCTCCTAAATGACACAATTCGCTTATTTAGTTCATTTATGACATAATTAGCTTATTCATTGCAAAAACGGCATAATAACCTTGGTTCTCTCATAAATGTCGTATACTTAACTTATTTTCCTCCAAAATGGCATAATTACCTAAGTTAGATAAAAAATGAATTATACTTACCTAAGTTGGCTAAAAAATGGCATCATCACCTAGGTTAGCACACAAATGACCTATACTTACCTTAGTTTCCCCCAAATTGCCATAGAAAGATTAGTTAGCTAAAAATGGCATAGTTACCTAAGTTAGTTCTAAAATGACACAAATAAGGAATAAGAAGAAGAAAAACAAGGAAGATGAGAAAAAGAAAGAATAGAAGAAGAAAGAGAAGAAGAAAATAAAAGAATAAAAATGAGAAGGAGAAGGAAAGGTATAAAAAGATAGAAGAGAAGAAGAATGATGAGAAAAGAAGAAGAAGAAGAAGAAGAAGAAGAAGAAGTATCTTCTTCTTCTTCTTCTTCTTCTTCTTATTCTTGTGTTCTTCTTCTTCTAACATTTTTACTCCCATTTTTGCACATTTGATTCACTTCATGGAAGCAACATTGATGGACTGCTAGTGTTTAGTTTTTGTTTTCGTTTGTATTTATGAACAATGTGAAACTATATATGTATATATGGACGACCTCCGTGAAACTATGTATGTATTGGATCTTCTAATACCCTACGTGTTCTGTTGCATTGATGGACTGCTAGATGTTTGATACATGGGCTATGTTTGAAGTTGAAACTATATATAACATATATATCTTTTGAAAATGCAGGGATATAATAGAAAACAGAAAGAAAAAAAAACAATACAGGCACTTCGCCGTCCGCCACTGACGGCAAAGAGGCCACGTGCCAGCACCTGTGCAACCTGGGAGCTGACCCATTTGGTCACTTTGCCGTCTGTGGTACACGGCAAAGGCTTGGGCAGTTTGCCATCCATGGCGGACGACAAAGAGCGGGACGGCATGATGCGATGCTGACGTCATAAGGCAGACGGCAAAGGGGAGGGCAAGTTTGCCGTCAGCTGGCAGACGGCAAAGCCTCCCATTAGCCACCTAACGTGGCTAACATCTATTATTTGCCGTCAACGTTCTTTGCCATCCACCACCGACGGCAAATGATTCTTTGTCGTCCACTGACCAAAAATAGACGGCAAACAAGCTGTTTACCATAGCTTTCTTTGCCGGGCATGTTTGCCGTCCGCGGCTGATGGCAAAGCCCTTTGCCATCCGCTTTCTGGTACTTTGCCGTCTACCATGGCATACGGCAAAGAAGCTAATTCATGTAGTTATTGACCGAAAGGTATGCCCAGTATCCATCGTGCATGCCATTAAGAAAGTTATGCATCACACAATCTTTCTAGCCCTATAAGTACATGTACATATAATCTGACACCTATTCAAATTGTTCGCTATGGCTTGCAAGACCACCGTTGTTGTCGCCATTGCATCTATCTTTATGTTAGCACTGATCATGTCTTGTGGTAAGGACAAGAGTGTGTTGCGAACTTGAATTTACAGGACAATGATCCTTCCATATATTGCTTATTGATTTAACAATATGCCTGACTTACAAGAATGAAGTAATAGACTACAAATAAGAAACATTAGCATGAACTTATAGTAAGGAAGTAATTTCACAAGGCACGTGATAGTACATCGATCGACCTACAGATCATTGCATGGGGTATGAGAAAATCTAGTTGAGGCTATCTGACAAAACCAAAGTGGAGTAACTCATTCTAGGGTTCTAGCCTTTGCAAAACCTAGACGATCAATTAATCAACAAATTAGATAGTTAGTCTCACCTATTCTTGAGTTGTAAAAACTACACCAATGCGAGAGAGAATCCAAACTTAATAATGCTATTCGAGCCTGTCCCACTAGAACAATCGCGGAACTGTAACAACCAAA
>NC_041386.1:718393593-718395637 GCF_002162155.2 Triticum dicoccoides
GGGGGGGGTGAAACTAGGATTCAGGTGAGAATGTGGCGGACAACGAGGACCTTGTAGATCGAGCTAGTAATGGTTGATGTGATTTCTCTATTGTCACTTCGAATACAGTATGTGTTGTATTGTGAAAAATGTGTTGGATGGGCTGCTTGCTACTTGGGCTACATTTACCGAGCCGGACCATACAAATCTGGCTCGAGGTCAGCAGACAACACCAACTATCCTACGGACTACAAACTATGCTACTCCTACTAGCTTCATCTATTTTCATCGGCTAATGTCTCCAAGAATGCCTCAGACCCAAATTTCCAACACATCACATTCCCGCTAGACCATGGTGTGCTACATGACTGTCTGTGCCTTTACTCTGCTCTTCATTGTTACTCACCTTCCGCTCTTTGCTATTCTCACTTGGAAAATAAATGTGATATACGAGATGAGGAATAAAAGTTATATATTGGAGGCTAGCTAGTGATCAATGTTGTTTGTGGACCGGACATCATAATTTCTTCACCAAACACCGCATGCCATCTATGGCGGTCGTTTAATTCAACTGCATCTTGTGTAGTTGTCGCCATTTGTAGCACTCGTGGCTTATATAAAGAGCAATCCCAATTGCAATGTTGCTTGCCAACCCTGAAAAATAATGCATCCACTCAAATTATTATATAAACAAATAGGTAAAGTGGGGTTAAGGTTTGATGAAGCATGCATGTCTATGATCCCTTGGGAGCCATATGTTTATATATTGCTTAATAAGAGTTAGTTTCAACACTTCAAAAACCACGGTTGTATGTGGTTTTATGATTAATTGTGTGTGTCAATGCACTACACCTAGTGCATAATTCTTGGCGTACATGGTACTTATTCTCACTAAATAGTTCTCGCACAAGAATGCTCATTATATTAAACAAACCAAAAATGGCACGTCTGTAATTTTCATTTTAATGCAAGAATTAGTCAAATGAATTAACATGAATAGCACCAATTGCTAGAAAAGTGAAATCCATCCATAGACACTAAATCCCTTTAGTGGCCAAACACAAGAAGTGCTAATTATAGTACATGCACTAGTTCTGTCCATCATCTACGATCACAGCCTATTTCCCATACACACTCTTCTCCTGACATGGTGAGTTTGTATGGTTTGACCATCCAGATGGGTAGGAAAGGAACCCCAATACTTCAATGTACATTTCATTATTGGGCTTGGAGAAGATGTTCTGGTAAGGGTGAATTTAGAGTGCCTGGAAGGTACATTGAAGGATTGTTGTTCCTTTTTACACCAGTGACATGTACGCGCTATTTGTACACGTCATGCAGTAGTGATGGTTGGTTAGACAGTACTACATGTGCTTGATCTACTTACCTCCAAATGCAGTGCTGCTGGTGCCTCGACGAGTCCCTGCTCCCTAGTCATCGCTTCCAATTGCCTGCCGCTGAGCATTAGTCGGTCCGTCACCAGTCAGTCGAGTCCGGATCCACCCCCCAAGTCTCTATGCTAAGGAAGGGTACACTGCTCATGTTTCTCTCTTCTATCCTTCGGTGAGGCATCAGGCTCTCCTGTGACTTTCTTTGGAACACCAATCCAACATAAAAAATGTTCTACCAAATATCTTTCCAAAGCAGCATGGACAGTGCTACATAATAATATTGACTTAACAACCGTGGAACATCTCGACTACACACAAATTCAGTTATTTGTCTGTTACTACCAATTAGTGTGGGAAGGACATAGAAAAACAACCATGACAAGACTGTCCTCACCATGGAAACAACTCACCACATCCTTGCCTGCAAATCCAGTTTAAATTAACATGGTGCATTGCCATGTACTCATCAACAAAGCTAACAAAGGCAAACCTACACTGAAATCTTCAATACTCATTCATGTTGTACACAAGCTGAAACACAGAAGTACATGCTCTCTGTTGAAGCATCACAACTACAATGCTGGCCCGACAACGACAAGAGCAAAATTTCATGTACGGAACAAAGCTGATATACTAGCCACAATGTGTCAACTAGCAACGCCGTGCCACCCAAT
>NC_041386.1:718395793-718437664 GCF_002162155.2 Triticum dicoccoides
CTTCAGTTTCTGAACCAACAACAATTAATAAACTGGTGTTTTTGGTGATCTTTATCCTTACAAATAATTCAAATTGACCATTGCCACCCATGCAAAAAGTAATATGTAATATAGAGTAGCATATTTTGATCCTTTAATATAGTCCAAGTATTGACCATTTTCCTATGTCTATCAGTGCAATACTGGAGAATATCCATGGAAAATGGAAGACAAAAGTACTAACTATAGCAGCTCTCTGCTGGTAGGGGTAATTATACTTTTCACAAGGATCTGGTATTTTTCTTAGAAAAACCACAATGAGCTGGTATTTCAGCAATGTTGTTGTTTAGCAGTTCCGCCCACACAGGGTATTTAAATAAAACAGTAAATAAAAAACTTCTATTCCAAAGTAGCATGGCTAGTGCAAAAAATATTGTCCGGAAAATCGTGGAACATCACAATTACACAATTGACTTGGAAACGATGAAACCATATCTCAACCCACGGCCAACACAACTTATGTAACCTGGTTGTTACTACCAATCAGTCTGTAAAGGCCATACAGAAAATCCAAGACAAAACTGTGTTGATCATGAGAACAACTCATCACCGCCTAGCATACAGATTGAGTTTACAATCACATGGTGGGCTACAATATACTCATCAGTCATCAAGAAAGCTAAACATCTCCTAGAAAGTTCTAAGAACTCAAGGACAAATTTACATGGAAAGCTTCAGTAACAGTCTCCCGCACAAGCTGCAACGCATAAGTGAAGTACATGCTCTCTGTTGGGTGTAGTAATTTTTCGCAAGGCGTTGGTATTTGCAGCAAGCTATGGTTCACAGTTCTGCTTCCCCTAATGATCACCAGCCATCGGCACAGAACATGCTTCGGTACACCCAGATGGCTTCTCACCCAGCCCGGTAACAGTCCAAGCAACTGCTCCTTCCTCCCCACTGCTCTGGGCTCATGCAAGAAAACACCGGGCTCCTGACATAACACACTCCAAAGAATGCCCGGTTATCCATCTTCACCTCGACTCATGGTGCATAAATATGAAATCTCTAAAAAGACACATGTTTAGGAATGGAGGGAGTACTTCAGATGAAATACATTCCATATCGCGAAACTAGTTTAAAAAATAATTGACTCATACACGTTTGCAAATGGATAATTTTTTTCACTTGGTTTTCAACTTTTCATCACTTTCTGTACAGCAAGAGCTGGTCGTGCAACCCAACGGTTAGTTAATCGGTCTAGATTATTCTTCGACTGTGTGCACTCTGCAGCTAGTGCCCCAGCTTCGTCGTGTAGTTACCCTGGTCTTTCAATCACACTTACTTTCACCATGTGGTTCTCTGTTATTTGCCTTACATATTATATCATGATACTTCTAAAAGTCATTGAATTGAATTGTCAAAATGAGACAACCTAGTTTACATGGGCATAATCGCTTAAATAACTAGGACACGAGGGGATACTAGAGTGGTGACATCTATGGATTTAGGTTTTCTAGGCTGAGTCAATCCGTCTTGACAACTTATAGTCTTGTTTTGTTCACTCGAGGGGCAAAAACAGCCACCAGATGTTGAGATCTTGCTAGCCTAATCATACTCTTTTGGGCTATGTTTTTTGGCTCACCCATGACTTAATTTTTTGATACATCCCATTCCAATGTAGATCGTTCTACGTAACCTCCCATGTCATTTGCCCTTCTCATCATCGCTGCTCTCCTCCTACACTTTGCCATTCTCCCCCTATCAACCAAATATGGTCGAACCACATAGGGCTGAAGTTAGTTATTTATAAGATGCCAACAACTTATCGATGTTGTATATGGCCCGAATATAATCTTTGTTTCATAAACCATCACAACCAACTATTGTGGTTGTTTAATTCCATCTCAAGTGGTGTAGTTGTCGACATTAGTAGCACTCATGGCATATATAACTAGGACATGAGGAGTCACCTTGTGTGTTCGTGGCGTCCCCCATGCTGGATCTGTGATTGTCTGAATTTACGTTGGTTTGGACTGCCTGTAGTTAATGGGCTTAGCTGTGTCGTTTGCTTCTTCGGGCCAAGCACCCCCCTTGTCTCTCTTCTCCTCTATTTTGGGCACTGTGTTCACGCCCTGCATCCGTCCATGTGTTGTACCCCACTTGTACTCATTCTCTTCTTCTATCAGTGAAAGAAACGCAATCTTTTCATATTCGCGAAAAAACAAACCTCATGAAAACAAGTGTGACGGTTCTAAAGAGTTCAGTGCTAATTTCTTCATGTTTGAAAAGCAAAACAAACATATTTATCTAAAATAGAGTCAAATATTGGTATTATTCGTAATATCTGGCCGCAACTAATGTAATGATCCAACCCAATTGTAAATACAACTTCCGGTGTAGAGGATGTCCATGGTGTAAACGTTTGCATCAGAATAAATACAAGAATTAGGTATGTGACGAGAAAGAATCTAGGTAGTCAGGCTGGGAGTTTGGAGGACCACCCGGTTGTGTGCATCAAGTCATCAACTTCAAACACTATTGCGTCTAGAGATAGTGCGCTATTTAAAGCAATGAATTTTTTAGAAAAAAGGCCTATTTTTAAGCAATGATTACCGGTGAGACTATCCTACGCTAAAGCATATAGTGGATAAGTACCAGTATAGAATATTTAGCAATTTCAGGAGCAGTGTGCTGACTATGTATTTGTGCCCTTGGTAATATAATAGGATCCGGGAAACTTGACGCTCTGGCATGTTGGGTAGTCCTGGTGCTCACCACCGATCTTCAGGTTGGAATTGTCTGGGTGGTCTCGAACGGCCTCTAGCTTGTTCAGATCCCACATGGTGACAACAAGGGCATCTATAGCCATAGCATCGGCAATATCAACACAGGGGCGAGGGCTCATGGATGGATTGCCATCTGTCAAGATCTGGGTACAAGACTACACAAAAATGACATAGAACGAAAGACAAATAAACTAATTCCTGAAGCTTTGGTAAGTGATGATGCCACCACAAGCATATCCCACCTTAGCTCAAAAAACTCAAAATGCAAACTTACATCAGAGGCACCACTATTCCTGACACCACGAGCTTCTCCTAGTCTTATATCAAAGGTGAAATGCAGAATTCCATGCTCTCTTCTAGTACAGTTAATTGAACTTTTCATAATGAGAAGGTATTGCAGCAAAGATGTTGTTAGCAGATCCGTCAACATCGCCTTTATTCGATCCAACTGTAACTATGAAACTTCTTTTGGCAATAGCTTGGCTAGTGCCAAAAATGTTGACTTGAAAACTGTGGCACATCACAACTACACAGTCTACCTGGCAAAGATAAGAGCACATCTCAGCACATAATCAACACAAATTCAGTAAAGGCAACATAAAATGGAATACAAATAAAATAAGTGCGTAAGCTTGAGTAAGCAATGATGCCACCACAAGCACTTCCTACCCAAGTTCTATAAACTCAGAAGACGAACATTCAACGGAGGCATAACTATTCCTGCCACCACGAGCATCTCCTAGTCCTATATATCCAAGCCACAACACACATTGAACTATCCATGTGGCTGAGAGCCCTCACAGCCCAGGCACAATGACACAATTATTAGGAGCACACTCTACCACCAAGCTAATAGCTAGAGTCGAGGCTCCCTGCTGATAGGGGTAAGTAAAGTATAGCTTGGCTAGTGCAAAAAATGTTGAGAGCTGACAACCGTGGAACAGCACAACTGCACAGTTCATCCGGCATTACATGGACACATGACAAATCTTTCCTGACTGTGAAAAAAACAAACTCATCACAGGTTCAGAGCCTAGCCTACAGATCCAGTTTACCCTCGCATAGTGTATTATCATATACTCATCAAGAAAGCAAACCGCAGAAGCTAAACATCTCCTACCAAGTTATAAGAACTGAACCATGAATTTACATCGAAACAATAATAATTGCTTACATAAAAAAGCTTCAGTAATTGTCCCCTACCCAAGTTACAATTCAAGATGTTGATTGGAGCACCACTTAATGTCCAGGATGAAAACTCTTGCCTCAGCCTTTATTTGTCGGGCTCAGCAGGGATGAACTTGCGTCGTTACTTTGTTAAAGGCATTGTCTCCTTTTTGTGCTGGTCTCGCCAATTTGGATGAAAATCCTTGGCCGCCTAGGCCCGGAGATGATGACAATGGCACGAGGACATTTATCCCTTCATGAAGATGTTATTTCGGAAGAACTCGACTTAGTCATAGGTGTTAGTTCAGTAGTAAAGGAACGTCCTTTGATGGTTCGATCATGATTCCCTTTGTTATGTACTTTGCTTTACAATTAGTAAAAAATGGTTGTATGCATCACAATGATGTAGAGCCCGAGGGTTTCAACCACCTTAAAAAAATGAGTTGCTTTCGATTGTCCAAACATAAAGGAATGGACGGTCGATGATAGATGCGAGGTAGGTGACGCAACGGTAGTTGTTAACATGCCATTGTAGAATAGCCAATATGATTCAGCGTTCGATGGGAGACGTGGAGCCTAAGCCTCAACGCCAGTGAACACATAAAGAACAAGGCAATGTCCGCCACGATAACAGATGAGTTGGCCATATGAAGAACTCACAAGATGCGCCATGTCTTCAGGAGATTCTTGAGAAATCTGGCAGCGAAGGGTGGCATTTTGGTTGGCTGAGTCAATGAGTTTGCATGTGTGTAGCTTACGGTGATAATTATTGGAAGATAGGTGAGTTTCTTGGACACTAGCATCGACTAGGATGAGGACAGGTGGACACATGAAGATTTGGATGGGTATGAGGAGAATGTAGCACGGCAAGAGCAACAGTTTCCAGCGAAGGCGATTAGGTCCCTGTAGGAGCATAACAGAGCTACAACGGTGTGCAGAAGCTCATTTGGAAGGTCTCCCCACTCCTAGATTCGGAATCCGGACAAAACAGAGATTGTAGAGGTGACAAAGGCGACAAACGGTGTGCTGGCTCTTAGCATGATGACGCACGGATTCTCTACGAAGGAAGTTGTCAATATCATTAAAGGGATATACACAAATGCATCCAGAAATTAGGCTATGAAGGAAAAAGAAGTTGTCAAAGGATTTTACAAGGTGAAAGAAATACAATTAGCACGCCTTGTTCTTTGAGGGAGCATAATCCCTATAAAAAATCAATTGAATTATACACTTTTCGAAACAAGGAATTTGATTAGCTTGGTTTTCATCACTTCTAAATGTTCAATTCAAGACAACAAGTAAACGAGAATAACACAAGTTTAACAGTGTCAAGGATGCTACGCAAGCTGCATGCTATGGTTTTACAGTAAAGTGACACGTACAGTTGATGTCAAACCAAGTAGTAATACCAAAACATTAACCAACACGGGAAGTTCTAAAGCAATTCCACCAAACTAAATAACAGCCGAGTAGTTTACACTAGGGTTTTAGCCAAAGTAGTTAGGGGAGGCGTGTACTTCTTCGTGGAGCCCACTCGTCGATCAATGAAAAACAAAATTTCTAGGGTTCTTAATATGAAGATGAGCAAGAACTTAATCACTACCAATGTGAATCTTGTTGCAGAAGCTGGCTAGATTTTGTTAGTAGGCTTTTGGCTCGAGGCTCAACTAAAATCTGAAATTCTCATGGCCCATTCATGTATGGTTGTGTGTGGTGTGAGTGAGACTAACGTTTAGTCTCATAGTGCTAGTTGAGTGGGAGTTGTTGTACCACCTTATAAGGTGAGTTCTTCTACCACTTGCATGAGTATAAGAAAAGATGACCTATACATGCGCTCCCCCTCCTCGCCTCGTCACGACACGGGTCGGGTCGGGTTTTGGGAATGAGCCGAACTAGGGGTAAAGCTATGGATGTTGTCTATATTTTTGCTGCTCGGGAAAATTAATGAGTCAATAATTAATAATTAACCAACATGTTAATTACTCAGCCGTTTTCAAATCCGATTTGTTTGGATCATGGGGCTGTTACCGACTTGGATGTGGGTTTACTCCCACGACCTACACGATCCGTACTATTTAAACATGCAAACATCTACCCTAGCCACTGCCACAACATATGGTTTCGCACCGTTCCAGAATATTGCGGCGTCACGCAAGTCCTCTTCATCCCTCCTTCTGGTGTGCACCGCGTGAAGGGATAGCAGGCCTCCCGAACTCCGCCTCTCGTGATCATCTATGAGAGAGGGGCGATCGGGTTTTTGGGAAGTGCACTTGCGCGACTACTGGCAGTGACGACTTCCTCAACGACAATTTCTTCCCCGTCCTCGGCAATCTCTTCATCAACGACATGGGCCAAAACATCAATGCGAGCAGTTCGTCACCCGCTGCACCGTATGTGATTCTGCCCTCCTTGTTTAAGATCGTGCCAGAATTCATATTTCTAGTTTCTGCTTTAGATTCGATCTATTCATCTACTATGATAGTCCGCATGATTAGTTCAATCTCTGCTATTGTCGTGATGATTTATTTACTTTTTATTTGGATTAAATCTCGTAGTAATTTGCTCATATATTCAACATAAACTAGGGTTCATGTGAGTGCGTAGAGGAGTAGCACAGAACTTTTTGAGGGATCTGAGTTGACGACAACTATTTGGTGGCCTGTGGCTCTCGATTTTTCCATTCGATGGCTTCCCTATGCTTCTCTTCCGAAACATCTTTCATCCGATTTTTCTAGGGTTTGTTTGGCTGGGAAAATGGTTTCGGTGGCCAACTTCTTGCTTTGTCTCCAACTTGCTCATGACCCAACCATTGCATTGCCTCCTCGCTTCACCACAGACATGTCGACAACTATGACTGCCACTTACGGTTCGCAGCAGCATGCCGGAGACCATTCCCTGAAGCCACACTTTGGGCCAACAACGTGGGACTCTACGATTGGCGTCGTTGAATTACATCGCCCACTTTGGTCGATCGCTGCACCAGCCTCCGATTGCCCCGCTCATGCCGGCTAGATAAAACTCCACAGACGCATGGTTCCAGAAAGTACTCATTCTCCCATGCCTCCACGGCCCCCACACGCGCTCGGTCCATGACAGTGCCCAGCCCATTTGTGGCTCCGCGGCGGCACGCAGGCACCGGCCATTGTTTGCGCTCCTCTAGCTACACTGCCCACCTGCTCCGCACAACACGCATAAGGAATTGCTGGTCGGTGACATCATCGGTTTGCCACTCGAGTCGCATCATGTCCAGCGCAAGTTGCAGCATTGCCACATGCTTGTCGCACCTCCCGACCTCCTTGGCCGCAACTCCCACGTGCCATTTTGGAATGACATCACACATCGATTTCAGCACCCGTGTACCACCTTCTAAGCTCCTGCCTCACCCCTTTGCAGCACCTGCACATGGAGCCGGGCCACGTTACAACATTGAGTTGCTACATAGCAGTAGTGCGGCGAGAGGTGGTGGCCATAGCATCCAGCTCTCCGATTTTGTCTTTGGTTTGGAAGAGGTAGGGGACGAGGGAGGTTCACACTCGAGGAGAAATCTGGGTGGGGTGCTCACCATGGGGTTAGGGAAGGAGCAGGAGGTAGGTGACCGGGAAATGGATTAGGGCTCGAGAGATATGGGAATGAGGTATGTGATGGAATGATTGACTGTGAGCGGTCATCGAAGATATAAGACTCACGTAGGTCCTACATACAGAGGATGAGAGGTGGGTGTGACATGCTGGTGTGGGCGACCGACGTGAGATGTAATCGGTCACCTGATGTCCATAGATTTCCTAAATAAAGGAGAACACCAAGGATTACGTGGGCGTGATGGCCTAAAAAGCTAGTACTACGTGACTGCAGTCGTAAAAATTAGTACGTGACTGATTTGTAGGCTGAATCGCACTGTCTTTTTTCAAGGAAACCACATGCATTTATTCATAAGTAGAGTTACGAACCTGCACGTAGCCACGGTCTAGAGGCACCTAGAAGATAATTCGTACAACCCTTTGAAAAAAGACCCCGCAAGAAAAGCAATCAAGCCCTTCAGGGACTAAAAAGCAAAACCACCAATAGTCATGGTCTTACGCCGTTGTCGCCGGATAGAAGTGAGACACCAACATGCCCACCACCGAAGAAATGCCAAATCAGACAATGCTGCAGTGCGAGTCAATTAAGTAGGCCGTCATGCGATCTCTTATTGACAAAAAGCCTTGCTGTTTAAGCCTCTGAAGCAAAAAGAGCCGCAAGCTCTTCCCTAGTTGCTAGCTTCATCACTCAAATTCCTGGGTTCGTTACAATCCGTACTATGTGTTTATACTCTTTCCCGACTTAAATTTCTGATACATCCCATTCCACACTAGATCGCGCTTTGTGATAGTATATGCCATTCACCATGCTCATCGTCATTGCTTTCCTCCTACACTTTGGCATTATCTCCTAGCAAGAAAATGTGATCCTGCTACATGGGGGTGAACCTAGTTATTTATAGGAGGCCATCAAGTAACAAACGTTGTGTGTGGCCAATATACCATCATTTCTTTACCAAACATCACATGTCAACTTTTGTGACCTTTCAATTCTACAGCAAGTGAGGTAGTTGTCGTCGTTTGTTGCACTCATGGCATATATAAATATGATCAACCCCGCGAAATGTGGTTAGCAAGCCATGACAAACAAGTCATACAAAACTCAAGCTATCATATAACTGTATAGTGCTTATATGAAGTGTGTATATGTTCCTGTTGGAATTTACGTGTATATATATATTGCACAATAAGATTTCTCTTCAATCCAGTTTGGTTTACCTTTTTTTTTTGTATATGTGGACCTTGGTCTTCAAGACTTACCTACATCAAGAGGGATTTAGTGAACTTAAACAAAACACATGAGGGACTTTAGTGTGTAGTGTACAAGTAGTACCACAATAATAGCTATGCATGAGAAACATATTACCCTCCTTTTTCATCAGTAGATTGCTCATAGTTTTCAATTAGGTATAGTTCGGATAAATAAAGCAATATCATGCGACAACAACGGGAAAAATACCTAAAAGTACCATAAAACAACCGCCAATCATTTCAAAGGGGCAAACTGGAAGAGGCCCACGAAAATCCTCTAGGGAGGCAAATTACGCCTAACATTTCGACAAACACCTGAAAAACATTTACTATTATTTGAGCAGAGAGCATTATACTAACTTTTTATTCCTAGAGCTTTTCGTATTGTATTTCCATTTTGTTCTAGAGCTACTGATATGGTATGGTATTCCATTTTTGTTACCTTTTTGTTCTAGAGCTACTGATATGGTATTTCCATTTTAGCAACATCTGGTTGTATTTGTACTCCCTCCGTATCAACATAAGTGTCTTAACGTTAGTACAACTTTGTGTTATAGTTGTACTCCCTCCGATTTTTAATATAAGTCTGTTTACATATTTCAATATGGACTACATACGGATGTATATAGAGATATTTTAGAGTGTAGATTCGTTCATTTCGCTCCGTATGTAGTCCGCTTTTGATATCTAAAAAGTGTTATATTTAGAAACGGATGAAGTACTGAAATTGAGTCACTTATTTTGAGACAGAGGTTGTAGTTGAGAACAGCAGTATTCCAAAAAAGTGGAAAGTAAAACTGGAAGTAACATTATCATTTATCAGGCCCACCACGATGACCGGAGAACGTGCTGGATGTTGTAGTTGAGAACAACAGTATTCCGAAAAAGTGGAAAGTAAAACAGGAAGTAACATTATCATTTATCAGGTCCACCCGGACGATCCCTCGCACGCAAACCGAGGTAGCAGCGGCTGCGCGAGCTGCAGTGATGTCGGTGCATCCGTGCCCATAGCTAATTGCTCGCGTATCGGGCTGGGGTGGCTGCATGTGCTGCACGCTGTGCACACGTGCCCCCAGCCGTCAGCATACTCAGCTCTGGCTGCCCGCATGTGCCGTGCAGCTTCCTCCGGCTCCATAGTCGTCTCTATGTCTACCATCTGTATGTGTTGCATGTGTCATACTCGGAAAGACCGCATTGGAGTGTTGCACAGCGCCAACAGTTGCAGTTTGCATTGGCACCATATCAGTGACAGTTTCTAGCGCCAGGCGATGTATTGTCACTATCTGTTGTTGCTTTCAAGTTTGTATAATTTTATCACGTAGGTTTTCTGCTTGAGCTGAAATATTGTGCACGTAAACATGTTCTGTACGCGCCCATTAGTCTGTTTTACATCTTGTATGTAGCAGAATAAAAGAACCTGACATGTGTTGCGTTCACGTGGAGGTGCGTCTAGGTTAGATCGACCCAGAACCTGATCGTGTGATGGCACGATAGAATGGGATCATGGCATAAGATTCCGTCCAAGTTTGTAAGTCTGTTTCCTAATGGAGTAAAGGAAATAGTGGAAAAGACGCTGGTCAAGCGTGTCACAAAACTGGTCTTCCCCCTTGGTGTTCGTGTGTGTCTCCCTCGCGTGCGTGCGTGTGTTCGTCATCGTCGTTGTGTGATCCGGCTTGAGAACCAACAATTGATATCAAAGCCAGGTCGCGAGGTTTGATGGCAATACAGTGGTGTCGATTGGAGGTGCAATGGCGGCGACATGAAGCTGATGGTGGACAAGGACCCAACAAAAGACCTCTCGGGCGGCGCAAAGTATCAGCCGCCCAAAAAGCGCGCCGGCGGCGATGGCAGCTCAGAGAAGAGCGGTGTCGTCGTGGTGCGTTCGGTGCAGACTACCACAAATATCCCAGTCCAGTACCCGCAACTGGCGGAGTCCAACTACTAGCTGTGGTCGGCGGTCGAGGGAGATGCCGACTACGACGAGGAGAACGATCAATGGGCGATGGAGGCGATTTTGTAGTCGGTACCCGACAATGTTATGATGAATCTCACTGAGTACGAGACCACGCGTGAGGCGTGGGCCGCGATCCGCACGATGAAGGTCGGGGAAGACCTTGTAGCACTAGTAGAAAACAGGGCATTTGTCCCAGTTTGTAAGGGCCTTTAGTCCCGGTTCTTGAACCGGGACTAAAAGGTCGTTACTAATGCCTCCCACCTTTAGTCCCGGTTCTTACACGAACCGGGACAGATGGGCATCCACGTGGCCACTGAAGCCATGGGGTTCCCGCACCTGTTGTCGCTGGAGCGACATGTGTATAGAGAGGGGCTAGTGCCTCGCTGGGAAGTTTGGGTAGATTTGGCCTGAGGAGTCGGACGAGAAAGAACAATCGTATTTAAACGAAAGCACATTCCAATAGCAAAAGCCTCCAATTGATTGACTAATGGATAATTCTTTCAGATAACCTTTCCGACAATGCAGGAAATCTCACTTCACGATAACCAAATTTCTTGTAACATCAAATAACATTGCAAATAAAAACTCAAGTAGACATCACATAACATTGGAAATAAATTTAATTAGACGGCTTCCCAATTGGAAGTGACCTCATATTATGGGGATGCTTTTGCTGCTCGACTTGGAATTTGACGTGCTCTAGGCACCAACGATTGCTTGGATGTGGGAGAAGGCTATAGCGGCTTTGCCCTCCATATCGACTTCCATTTCGGCCATGGCTACGGTCTCCACGCATGTGAGATACTGGCAGTCGTTGGGGAGGCGCTAGTCCAAATAGCTAATTAAGCCTCATGGAAAGCTTCGGCTCCTTCTCATAGTACAGATGGGTGACACAATCCCCTTCGGTCTTGCTCGTGATAGATCCAGGAGGGGCATTTTGGTGCGACGTGATGGGGTTGATGTGGGTGTGGAGGAAGACAAGTGGAGGACAGGAAGATGCATGAGTGTGGCGGCGATGTGGGTGTTGTCCGGTTTATATAGAAGCGAGCAGTGCTCTCTAACCGCAAAATGGGGGGTAGGGGAGGGGGAGGGCCGTAAAAGGATACGTGCATGCTAGAAACAAGAAGGGGTGCATAATGACGGCGATTATTGGGTTGAGTTTGGAGTGTGTCGTGAAGTTGTCACGTCAGATGTCCTAGTGAAAGGACTTAGTCGTGGAGCCATCGCAACTAAGAAGCTTAAAGGGGTTAATTGGGACAAAGGACACAGGATTTATACTGGTTCAGCCCCTTATGGTGAAGGTAAAAGCCTACGATCCAGTTTTGAATGGGATTGTTTATGTCTTGATAACTAGGAAGCGGAATCGCTTGACCTAGCTCTCAATCTGATGTTACTTGCCCTGAACCGCCGCCGGGTCGTCCCTTTATATACAGAGGTTGATGCCCAGCGGCTCACAGAGTCCCGGTCGGCACATAAACAGTGTCCGGCTCGGTCTCTTAACTATTATTGCCTTACAATTCAAGTCATGTACATATGGCGGTTCATTACTATGGGCTTTAAGTCGCCTCTGGGCTTTGGGCCCTTTACTGAACCGCCATCTTCAACCTTGGTCTTGGGCTTCAAGAATACTTGTAGGTATAACCCGACCCCACCTGGGCGGGTCACATCAATAGTTATATCCCCAACATTAGGCCCCAGATTGATTTGGACTGGTTCATGTCAATCTTCAACACTTAAGAAAAATCTTCTGTTCTTAACTTATGAAATTGTTGTAATCCGCCATGATGTCATCCTCTGGATTTATCGTAACCCGCCATGACGTCACCTGCCATACATGTACGCTTTGTTCAATGTATCCCAACGGATCTTCATCTTGATGACCATCCGGAAAATCGAGGTGTCCTTGTAGTTGGATAACTTAAGTTTCGGCCTCCTCGTTTTTCGTGCTCTTTTAGTGGTCCTTCCTTATAAATAGACCCGACTAGGTCTTCTTCATTCTTCCCTTTCCTCGTCTTCTTCCTCTCACCCCCCTGCTGTCACTCGAGCTCCGACGCCGCTACAGCGCACCTTCGTCTCCGTCGACTTTGGCCGCTGCATCAACCTGAAACCGTCCAGTGAACGGTGGCGCCCCTTCGCAACAGATCCAGCGCTGTAAGTTTTCCCCTTTCTGCATCTTAGATCCATGCTAGGGTTGGCGAGTTCCTCTGTACAGTTCATAGTTCATTCAGTTCTTCGTGTTTCCTCTGTCGTGGCTTCTTTCGATCCAACAGTAGCGTAGATCTCATGCGGTAGCTATTCTGCATCCATTTTATGCACTACCGATCCTCTTTCTTTGTAAAGAATCCTCATTAGGACGCATGAACTCCTCTGTACCATGGTTTTAGGTCTAGAAATTTTTCTTTTCTGAACAGCCATTTGATCCAAAATATTAGTTGCAGTTTGTGAAACCTGTTTATGCAACACTTAGGCAAAAATCTGAACTTGTTAGATCCATCTAGCCATGGTGACTCTTACCACCGGCTTTTAAAGAGGCAACACTCAATTGATAACCTTGACCACCCATGGCAGTTTAAATAGCTGTAACGGCTTATAGAGCCTATGGCGGCTTAAATAATCTTGACATAATTATCCTTATACCATTAGGCCCCTTCATAAGCCGCCATCTTGAATATGCACCGTAATGCTTTTTCTTCTCCGGCTTAAATTTGAACTGGCACTTTTACTCTGTTTTAGGCTTTCATCACAATGGCACCAAAAGCACCCACTTCCTGCAAATGGGTCAAATCCATTGTCACAGATAGCACTCTTGACGATTTTGTGAAGACCTGCTATCTGCCGAAGAAGGAGATCATGTCTTATCGTGCTCCTAACCCGGAGGAAGAATTTCCTCAGCCAAAAACAGGAGAGGTTATTGTTTTCATGGATCACATGAACCGGGGTTTCTCCCCGCCCAGCTCAAAATTCTTCAGAGATGTGTTGCACTTCTTTGATCTTCGCCCACAAGACATCGGACCCAATTCCGTGTCTAACATCTGCAACTTCCAAGTATTCATTGAAGTATATCTTGGAGAAGAACCCAATATTTTACTCTTCAGAGAGCTATTCTACTTGAACCGCCAGAATGAGTGCGCCAGTGGCCAGAGCTTAGAAATTGGTGGTGTCTCAATCCACCATCGTAGGGACGTAATCTTTCCTTATGCCAACCCGCCGAGTCATCCCAAAGACTGGAATCAGACATGGTTTTACTGCCGAGACACCTCTCCGGATGGTGAGAACCCTCTGCCCGGTTTTCATGCTCTTAGCCAAGATCAAAGCTCTTCTGGGGAACAGGTTAACTAGCATTGAATTAGTCCGGGTTTGGCTCGCCTGGCGGGTCATTCCATTGAGCCGCCGCCCTGGCTTGATGTGCACATACACGGGCAAAAAAGATGACCCTCTACGGCACAGCCCTGATGACTTGCCTGAAGACGTCATCAATGATATGACAAAATCCCTTCTGAACGAGAGCCTAGCAGATTGTGGTAAGGTGGGTCTAGCCCCCTTCTGCGAAGCTAACCCGGCTCCCAAGGTAAACCGCCCATATGAATAAATTACTTTGATTTTTCAATGTTTCACCCATACTCATATCTCTGCTAACCTCACAGGCAAGTGATAAATTATGGAAGGTCAAATATGATCATGAGGCTGCAAAGAAAGCCAGGAAGCAGAAGAAAGCCGCCAGGAAAGAGGCTGCCAAGAAAAAGGGCAAGAAAGCCACCGCCTCCGACTTGCTTCGGCTAGAAGATTCTTCTGAGTCAAAGGTAGCCCTTGACTCTCTTGGCTCTTTATTTAATCATCTTATTGACACTGATTATCAGTAGGAGGACACAGGAGCAAGCCGTAACAAGGATGAAGAGGTAACTATCATTTCCTCCGACTCAGAGCCTTTGCCAAGTCAGAAAATCCGCAAAGTAACCCGGAAAGTAAGATTTTCACATCCCTTAGCTTATCAAGATCCTCAATTTCTTTTGAAGCGGCAGATTCATGAGAGCTGGAGGCAGACTCGGACTAACAAGGATGCGGAGCTCTCCTCCAGCTTGCCAAACACCCGAAAGAAGCGCCAGAACAAGGTCACTGATTTAAATCTCTTTTATCCTTTGGCGGGTCTCACTCGTCAACCACTCAATTCTTCTGACTCGGCTTATTAGGAAACTTCCCCTTCTTTTGGTGACTCAATGTAGTCCAATCTGCCGGCTTTCAAGACCGCACCAGGGTAACGATAACCTGCTTATCATGTATTCATTTCAATTCATTGCATGTGCACTTAAACCTTTTGATTTTATGCAGTGGACAAGCCAAGCCCAGCAAGAGGGTCAAGAAGAACAAGCCGACTGAAGACACGGTCGTGACCGAGCCAGTACTTGGAACAGTCGCGCCTGAATTGTCAACTCATGAGCCGCCACTTGAACCAGCTCAAGATATACCAACTCCAGCTGCTGACCTGCCTGCTGAGCGAGCCATTGATGGCTCAGAAAACCCGGAAACTCCTAGCCCGGTCAGGATGGATGATCCTCAAAATACTAATGTCGAGATCACTAGAACCGGCTTTGTTGAGCCGGGAAGGCCAACCGTGCTGGCCAAGTGCTCCGTGAAGGAAGAACTTATGGAACACCGCCGGGTCAAACTTGATATCACTGACTATACTCACCTGAGTGTTGAAGAGGTCTTTTCCGGCTATATGAGTCAAGTGCACAGTAGCCGTGATATTGAGGTTAACATGGTGAAGCAGATGCATCAGAAATTTGAGGTACAACCCTTTCTCTGTACTTTACTTATCTTTACTATGCCAGCCCCCAAGTCTATTGCTTATGATGAATATGATGTAGACTTAGAAACAAATTTAGTGATATTAGTAACATAGATGGATAAAATACGCAAAAAGTCCGGGTTACTCCGTAGTCCCCAAGGAGCAGCTTAAGCAGCATGGTTGAACCGGTCCTTCATATGGTTGTGTAAAATAAAATACTTACAAAGGTTTGAACAACAATATGCATTAGCCCCGAAGTGCCAAGTACTATTTCTTGCAAAGTGCTTGGGACTTACTGTCATGAACCGCCACTTTAAGTAAAAATCTTCAGTAGACATTAGCCCCCAAGTGCCAAGTGTTGTTGCTTGCAAAAAGGCTTGGGACTTAATATTGCATCATGTTTGTCCTGATTCTTGACCCGGTATTTGTATAGGCCGCCACGAGTCAACTTGAATCGAAAGTGTTTGATCTGAAGAATCGCCTTGAGGCTCAAGAGACGGAGACCCAAAGAGCTGACTCAAAATTTAAATTCAGCATTTCTGAACAAGAAAACCTGAAGAAAGAGTTTGAAATCGAGAAAAAGGCCTGGGCTGACGAAAAAATTGCATTGATTAACCGAGCTGAGATGGCAGAGGCGGCTCTTGAAGAAGCAACCGGTGAATTAACCGGCTTAAAACGCCATGTCTCTCAGATGGTCTCAACGATCTTTGGTAAGTCGCCCTGCAAGTGTTAAATATCTGAACTTTTGAATTGATCATATCATTGGAATTGACTCAACTGACCATGTTCATACAGGCCCCAGGAGTTCAAATCTGAACCAAGATATGTTGATCAAGTTGAAGGCGGTTTATACGCTGGTGGAGCAACTGTACACCGGGTCTCAGCGTGCCTTGGCCATGGTGGCTTTGTAAAATGAAGTGCCTACCCTCCTGGCAGAGGTATTTAAGAAGCTTTCCGTGCTACCCCAATGGTTCAAGGAACTAAGGCGGTCAGCTGCAAGAGCCGGAGCGGTGAACGCCTTAAGCCCGGCCAAAGCTTGGCTGCCGGAGTTAGACCCGGCCGACATCGCTATTGGCTATCCAAGCCTAAAGGAGGATGGTACTTCCTTTGAACAGCAAGACTTTACCGCTTGTGTGAAGAAGGTACGCCCCATGACCACCATGATAGCTGACGAAGTAGATCTCACCAAGTACCAGGCGGGCTATGACGCAGAAAACCAGAGAATTCCAACGCCTCACTATAAAGTAACCAGTCTGACCCCCCCCCCCCACTCCGTAAGCATACCTTCGCCCCTGAAGTTGACCCGGCCGGACTAGTTGATGATGAAGCTGAATTTTAAGCTTTGAACAACATTGACTGGTCATCATCAACCTTCCAGGAAAGGGAATAGGGGGAAGACGCGGAGAGGGCTAACCCGGACGCTTCAGACCAGCATGAGAGCTAATCTGCCTTGGCGGCTCATACCTGTGTTGAGCTAAAAAACAATATGAATCATTTTGACTCAGGGAGTCATGTAATAGAATAGAAGTAACTTTGAGTTGGTCGTGCCATCGTGCATGTTTTTGATGCTTAATGCTATTAAGCTACCGTGTTATATTCACCCATGTTTTACTTTTCATCTGTTTACTTTTACCTTATACTTGACCAAGTCTTTTAACTGCCCTGCACATAGAAACAGATGACAAGATCCCTTGGCGGCTTACCACAAGGCGGGTCATAATAGCTTGATACATCAAAATAGAAGAAGAATCATAGATAAGCGTGTTGTAACATATAATGTTGAAACACAACTATAATCGTTTACCTATGACGACGATTTGCGCTACCGGGTTATATGACCCGGGCAGGAAGGGTGACAACCTGATTTTTGGAAACAACCATTCCAATGGTATGATGATTCTTATCTGTTGGCGGCTTATCAGCCAAAATCAAGCCGGCTTTCCAATTAACCACGCTTGTACTTTTAAGCCTCAAAAAGGTCTCAAGTGAAATAAAGGGTGCTTCCAAAGAAAACTTAACCAAATAGTATATAGGAAATTCAAGGCTTCTGATTCGAATACGCTCAATAAACCGTTCCAAAGGGGTTAAGCTAGGATTCGAATACGATCATGTAGCCCCCAGTGGCTTTGGCGTTGCGCCGATCAGACGGGTACCGATAGTTATGTTCTCTTTGGTTCGAATACGACCTATGTTTGAACAGGAAGCCCCCTAATGACCTTGAGAGTTTTTTTAACGACTCTGATTCGAATACGATCAAAGTCAGTTCCCAAAAGGGGTTGAACTATGATTCGAATACGATCAAGAAGCCCCCTAGTGAGCTCGGCAGTGTGCCAATCAAAAGGGTACCGACAGTTATGTTCTCTTTGGTTCGAATATGGCCTATGTTTGAATAGGAAGCCTCCTAGTGATCATAAGGTTTAATGGCTAGATTTTAATACGATCATAAACCAGATCAAATGGGTCAAGCAAGATTCGGAAACGATCAGCCCCAAGTGATCATGTGAGATGACAATGATAATAACAATGACATATTTACCTTTGAGGATGAAATAAGTATAGAGGTCCTGCTTTATTATTTATCATAATATATAAATCATCAAAATATGTACGTCATAAGAGTCGGTGGCTCAAGTGTATTAAGGACGAAGATGAGCGATATTCCACGCCCGGCGGGTCTCCTCCTCCGACTTACGTGAGTCTTTGTGCTCTCGAACATCGATAAGGTAGTATGACCCATTGTTTAAGTTCTTGCTGACCACAAAGGGCCCTTCCCCAAGGTGGGGATAACTTGTGTGCATCAGTTTGATCCTGGATGAGCCGGAGCACCAAATCACCTTCCTGAAAGGTTCTGGACTTAACCCGGCGGCTGTGATAGCGGTGCAGCTCCAGTTGGTAAATCGCCGAGCGAGCTTCTGCCAAGTCACGCATTTCATCTAACAGGTCAAGGGCATCCTGATACGCCTGTTCGTTGTCCACCTCAACATAAGCCGCCACATGGGGTGAGTCATGACGGATGTCACTAGGGAGAGCCGCCTCAGCTCCGTAAACCATGAAGGAAGGCGTATAACCCGTAGACCTGTTGGGAGTAGTATTGATGCTCCATATCACAGAGGGTAACTCCTCAACCCAACAAGCCGGCGTCCGCTGCAAGGGGACCAAAAGCCGGGGCTTGATGCCTTTCAAGATCTCCTGATTGGCTCTCTCTGCTTGACCATTGGATTGGGGGTGATCCATTGATGAAACATCTGAAAGTGCAACTATCCCTGGGTGGTTTTGGTAATTCCTAACAACATATATTTCATTGAGCTAATGCTACTTCAAGACAAACATTTCAGGAAAGCTCAATGATTGGCATGGCATGGATGAGAAAAGTGGAACCCTCAAAATGCTAAGACAAAAGGATTGGCTCTAGCTCAAAGCGCAAGACTCTACATTTTCTATTTTATTGATCCAAGATCACATTGAGTCTATAGGAAAAGCCAATACTATCAAGGAGGGATCAGGTGTTTCTTAATGGCTTTCTTGCTCAAAATGCTTAGTGATATGCTCCAAAGCCGTCAACTACTTTCTCATACCCACATATGACCCAAACCAAAAGTCAAACTCGGCCCCACCGATCCTTTCTATCCGGAGCCACCGAGTTCAGATGTCATAGCCACTGCCACAAACCCTAGGCAAATCGGTCTCACCGATTGGGATCTCGGTCTCACCAAGATGGGATTGTAATCTCTCTGTTTCCCTTCGTGACGTTTCGGCCCAACCGAGTTGAGCGATCGGTGCCACCGAGACTGCAATGCAAACTCTCTATTTCCCTTCCGTAACATTTCGGTCTCACCGAGATGAGCGAATTGGTCCCACTGAGTTTGCCTGACCTACCCTCTGTGTGTCCATTACCAAAATCGGTCCCACCGAGTTTGTGTAATCGGTCTCACCGAGATTACGTTATACTCTAACCCTAACCATATCGGTCCTACCGAGTTGCATGTCGGTCCCACCGAAAATCCTAACGGTCACATCATTTGCTGAATCGGTCCGACCGAGTTTCTCAATTCGGTCCCACCGAGATTAGTAAGTTGTGTGTAACGGTTAGATTTTGTGTGGAGGCTATATATACCCCTCCACCCACTCTTCATTCGTGGAGAGAGCCATCAGAACGTACCTACACTTCCAACTTACATTTTCTGAGAGAGAACCACCTACACTTGTGTTGAGGCAAGATATTCCATTCCTACCATATGAATCTTTATCTCTAGCCTTCACCAAGTTGCTTTCCACTCAAATTTTCTTTCCACCAAATCCAAATCCTGTGAGAGAGTTGAGTGTTGGGGAGACTACCATTTAAAGCACAAGAGCAAGGAGTTCATCATCAACACACCATTTGTTACTTCTTGGAGAGTGGTGTCTCCTAGATTGGCTAGGTGTCACTTGGGAGCCTCTGGCAAGATTGTGGAGTTGAACCAAGGAGTTTGTAAGGGCAAGGAGATCGCCTACTTTGTGAAGATCTACCCCTAGTGAGGCAAGTCCTTCGTGTGCGACGGCCATGGTGGGATAGACAAGGTTGCTTCTCCGTGGACCCTTCGTGGGTGGAGCCCTCCGTGGACTCGCGTAGCCGTTACCCTTTGTGGGTTGAAGTCTCCATCAACGTGGATGTACGATAGCACCACCTATCGGAACCACGACAAAAACATCCGTGTCTCCTATTGCGTTTGCCCTCCCCAAACCCTTCCCTTTACATTCTTGCAAGTTGCATGCTTTACTTTCCGCTGCTCATATACACTTTGCATCCTTGCTTGAATTGTGTTAAGATTGCTTGACTTGTGCAAAGTTGCTAAAATCTGCCAAGAACTAAAATTGGGAAAAGGATAGATTTTTATTTGGTCAAGTAGTCTAATCACCCCCCCCCCCGAACCATCAAGATACCGTGGAAGAGTTGAAGATGCTGCAATACAATGCTCAAGCATGAGATATCCTCTTCAACGGATTGTGCCCCAAAGAATCCAACAAAATCAGCCGTCTTGAGAATGCAAAGGAAATTTGGGATACTTTGATTGACATGCACGAAGGTACCGACTCCATCAAGGAATCCAAGTTGGATGTGCTTCAAAGTCAACTTGACAAGTTTAAAATTAAGGATGGTGAAGGTGTCGCTGAAATGTACTCTAGGCTTGCTCTCATCACAAATGACACTGCCCGCTTAGGAAGTGAAGAGATGACCGACAAATTTATCATCAAGAAGATCCTAAGAGCCTTGGATGGAAAATATGATACCGTGTGCACATTGATCCAAATGATGCCCAATTACAAAGATCTCAAGCCAACAGAAGTCATTGGAAGAATTGTTGCTCACGAGATGTCACTCAAGGATAAGCAGGAGCTCCACAACAAGTCAAGTGGTTCTTACAAAGCCTCATGTGAAGCTCCCACATCAGCAAGTGAGAAACAAACCTTCAATGAAGAGTTGAGCCTAATGGTGAAGAACTCCAACAAATTCTACAAGAGTAGAAGCAAGGAGAGAAGTTCCAAGTCAAGGTCCTACAATGACAAAAGATCTTCTAGTCGTGAGCGTAATTGCTACAATTGTGGAAGACCCGGGAACTACTCCAATGAGTGTTCGGCACCCTACAAAAGAAGAGAAGATTCTCCTAAAAGAAGAAGTAGAAGACAAGAATCACCACCAAGAGAGAGGAGGAGTAGAGATGATCGTTATGAACGAAGAACATCCCGGAGAAGCAAGGATTCAGAAAGGAAGGACAAGTCATCAAGGAGCTACACAAAACAAAGACATCAAGCCCATGTTGGTGAATGGGTATCCGGCTCCGACTCCAACCATCACTCCGAGAGAAGCTATCACTCTGACTCAGAACATACTCAAGATGAAGGTGTTGCCGGTCTAGCACTTGTGTCAACCAACTCCTACGACATATTTGACTCACCAAATGCTTCATGGCTAAAGGCCCAAAGGTATCACACCTCGAGTATGTTGATTTCAATGGTGATGAAGTTGACTTGTTAGGTGATGATGATTTACTTGTTGACAACTGTAGTGATGAATACTATGATGAAACATCAATTAATCATGCTAATCAAGATAAAATGAATGACAATGATAAGGAGAAGATTGAGCTCCTAACTAAAGAACTAAACACTCTTAAGTTAGCTCATGAAACTATCTTAGGAGATCATCGAGAACTTTTAAGGAATCATGAGAAGTTACTCTTTGAAAAGCTCAACCTTGAGCAAGAACATGAGTTTTTAAAAGCAATCAATGATGATCTTCGCAAGAAAAGTTCTTCTTACATTGCCAAGCGTTTACTCTTATCTACTTACATGCCACAAGTCAAGTCTAGTAACAATAACAAGAAAGATTCTTCCTCTAGTAGTAACAATAATCATGCTAAATCCAATGTTGTTGCTTCTAGTAGTTCTCTTGATTCCACTAATGATTCTCTTAGCCAAGTCACACTTGAGCAAGAAAATAGCTTATTGAAGGGAATCATAGAGAAAGGTGTTTACAAGAGTCTTGCCGGGAGTAAGTAATTCGAGGAAATTGTACGCAAGCAAGGAAGGCACCGGAAGAACCAAGGTGTTGGTTTTGAACGAAAGTTCAATGCCAATGGAGTTGAGTGGGAAAATCAATACCCCAAGACGAAGTTTGTTCCTCAACAAGAGAAGTATGATCCTACTTATTTCAAAGGGACACAAGCTTAAGATGATCTTCCACCATAAGACCACAAGCAAAAAGGCAAGGACAAGCTTCAAGAGGAGATTGATGCATTTGAAGAAGCTCCTAAGGCCTTGGTCAAGTGGGTTCCCAAGATTTCATCAAGTTCTACTTCATCAACTTCAACTACAACTCCAAGGATTCCCATCAAGATGATGTGGATCCCAATGAAGAAGGACTAGAGAGTTCTTGAGGGTGACTCCGCCAACATATTTCACTCTTATCATTTTGGCAAGAACAAGTGCAATCAACTTCCACATCTTGCACTAGTTCAAGGAGTCACAAACCCTCTTGTTGGTAAGACAAGGGATAAGGTAACCTAATGCTTTCATGGACATCATCTTGTGTATGCATCACTCTATGTCTATGGATATCCTAGTTTGTTCCTTGTGGGACTAACCCATGTAGGTATTGAAAGCGCAACTCACTCCAAAGGATTGCTCCGAATGATCTACATCAACATTGAGCATCCACATCTTCAACACCTAAATGAAGTCATCATCGACAAAACCCAAGGTTAGTTCTTCCCTCTTAGGGGGGGATCTCACATCTAGGGGGAGCTTTACTCCAAGAATTGAGTCAAAGCAACTCTAATGGTGTGAAATCAACAATGCTTTATGTAAAAGTGGTAACCCCACTTGTGCTTAAACGATGAGTATGACCTATGATCAAATGTTCTCATTTGACTCCTAAGTCAATATACTCATATATAGATGACCTAGTCATCGCCAATTGCTGGATAGATGCTAGAATGGTTGTGCATGCTTTGCCACATATTTCATTTGTCATTTTATTGTGTGAGCATGTTGGCTGCATATTTCACTCATTCGAGGACATCCACATGTAGTTTTGATTGTTTGGTTTCTTTTCTTTTACAAAGTGGATGGACAAGAATGCCTAAGAAACTTCTCTAGCTACCTATGTTTTTCTTGTCTCAAACTCTATTCATGCTACATCACAAAGTTTGATCAAGTCAGATTCGAACCACTCTGTGTGAGGAGCACTCGGAGTCCCCGATTTGTCATAGACTTAAACTTCCAAAACCTCTTTGTGCATTTCGGTCTGACCGATCCATCCATTCCGGTCACACCGAGTTCACTAAGTTTATCTAGGTTTTCATCTCTGTGGAACCGATTTGAACTTTTCGGTCACACCAAGTTGCAGTAACTGCTTGCAGTTATGCATCTCGGTGCCACCGAGTTGTTCCACTCGGTCACACCGACAGGGTCAGCCTATATATACCCCCGGGCCAAAATTTGGAAAAAAATTCGAACCTCTTCGCCCGCGCACAGCCTGCTCTGCCTCCTCGGGTCTCCGGATCGTCCTCCTCGTCGCCAGCGACCTCCAGCCGCTGGTCGCCGCCGCCGTCAACGGGAATCGTCTCCACCGTTGCCGCCGTTGCAAGTCAATCGCCGAACTAGTGTATGGATTTGAAAACTTTGTGCTATCCTCACTCCGATTCCTAGCACATTGCATTGCCATGTATCTTGCCACGATTGAGAACTTCCTATCCAACTAAAACTTTCCGTAGATTAATTTTGGATTGAAAATTTATGGTTAGGTTCCCGCCGAACTTATCTCGGACCGACCGAGTTGTGCAAATCGGTTCCACCGATTTGGCTCAGGCCAGTGCACATGTGATTTTTAGTCTGACTGAGAATTGCAAATCAGTGTGACTGAGTTGAGGACTTTGTGAAACCCTAGCAGTCTCGGTGCCACCGAACTGTAAATCGGTCTGACCAAGTTCACTAGTTTAGGTTCCAAAAGCTGCTTCGGTATCACCGAGTTTACAAATCGGTAGCTCCGAAATGCTTTCTGTGGAAAACTAAAACTAAGTTTTTGACTCAATCTTTTGCAAAAACATCTGTGCTTTGTGATGCTCATCTACTCTACCTCATCTATATCTATTCACAGGGTCTGATGTCAGTGTTTGCATCATGTCAGATCAGAGTGGCAGTCAGAACAAGTCTGAGGAGCAAGTTCACATGAGTGAGGGCACTAGTCCCTCTAGCAGCCATGATGGTAGCAGGAGCACACCCAGCAACTTGCCAAAGGCAGCCACCAGGGCCAGAAAGAAGAGAACCTCAGATTTTGAGGATGAGGACTATATGGCTGTTGAGGATGAGGCCACCTCAAACAAGAAAGCAGCTGAAGAAGAAGATGAAGACTCACTAGTCTTGAGGAAGTTGAAGCCCAAAATCCCAGATTATACAGATGCTCACTCAGTTGCAGAAGACATGAAGCTCAGGAAGGATGTAGGTCTGAGACAGTGGAGATTGACTGATCCCTATGCTGTCAGAAGAAGAACTGTTGTGGACTACAGGTTCCATACTAAGGAACAACAGGATTTCTATGAGACAGTGCTGCTTGACAAGAAGCCCGTACTCTGTGACATGATATGGGTTGATTGGGAGTACATCAGGAAAAATGAAGAGCACTATCCTGGAGTTTATGACAATTTCAAGTCTTGTGGAGTAGTAGACTTTGTTGGGCAGAAGCTCACATAGTGGAATGATCAGCTCATTATGCAGTTCTACTCCATAGCTCATTTCTACCCAGATGGGAGGATAGTCTGGATGTCTGAGGGTACAAGGTGCCAGTCAACAGTTGAAGAATGGTCTGAGTGGATAAATGCTCCAATGGAAAATGAGGATGACTTGGATGTCTATGCCAAGAAGAAGAAAGATCACAACTCCATGGCTCACATGTACAGAGAGATCCCAGATGCTGCACTTGACACACACAAGTTTGGATCTGTACACTATCTGTTGTCAGGACTGCCCACTATCAACTGGATTTTAAGGCATACTTTGCTGCCCAAGTCAGATGATCACAAGATGATCAGAGGCCATGCAATTAATTTGCTTCACATATTTGATGTGCCTCAGAAGTTCAAAGTCATGATCCTGATTGTGGAAACAATCAAAAGGACTGCTTCTGATCAGACAAGGAGTTGTGGGTATGCCCCACAGATTCAGGAGCTTATAAACTCCAAGATGGGCACTTGCACATATCTCTTGGACAAGGAACACATGCCCATCTACCCTGACTTTGAGGACAACACAGTTGTGATGGATGAAAATGAACCATCTTCAGTGTAAGCACAAGAGAAGAAGGAGAAGGCAAGGGCTGAGAAGGCTGCAAGGATGCCAACTGCTGAAGAGGCATCTGAGATCTTCCTGAAGAGCAAGCAAGATCAGCTTGGCTAGTTGATTGCCTCCACTCTGAGGATTGAGAAGGACGTGACCACCCTGACTCAAAACCAGGAGAACTTGGAGAGAATCATAGAGCAGAAGTTCTCTGCTCTTGATGTCAAAGTGACAGAGATCCAAACTGCGGTTGAGCAACTTCAGGAGGAAGTGGAGGAGAAGAAGGGCAAATCAACTACTGATGCTTTTGCTAGAGTGCCCAGAGGACAGATATCTGCTGCAGTGCCTGTTCTAGACACCAGAGCTACATCATCTGCACCAGCTACAACTTTAGTACATCCAGCTCCAGCACCCTCTCCACCAGCTCCAGCTACATCAACAGAAGTCTTCGTCCAAGGAGCCATCTCTACACCATCCCATGAAGACCAAGCCTGAGAGTCGTTTAGCACTATGCATTTTCTATGAACCTTTTGGTAACTTGTTGCCAAAGGGGGAGAAAAATGTATAGATCATAGGCTTTGAGAGAGAGTGTTGCTTTTGTTCTCTCTTTTCTTTTTGGTGGTTGAACTATGTTTGCTTGCTTGTTTGCTTAATACTCTATGCCGTTTGTGAGATACTTGGATGATCATGTGTTTGATCATATGCTACCTTAATGCTTGTTGGATGACATTATCCTTTTATATCTCTATATGATCATTCACTTTGCTTGGTGATGAGTGCATGTGTTTAATTATTGTCATTTCGAGCGCTCCACCAAGATGTATGTGACATGGAATAGTAACCCATGATTCTAAATCTTTGTGCATTTGCAGTCCAAAGCAAATTTCAAATAATGCACAAATTTAGGGGGAGCTCTTACTTTTCACATACTTCTCAAAGAGACAATGTTCTTCAATCTTATTATCATTTGTCGAAGCTTTGATCTATATGTTGTCATCAATTACCAAAAAGGGGGAGATTGAAAGTGCAACTATCCCTGGATGGTTTTGGTAATTCCTAATAAAATATATTTCATTAAGCTAATGCTACTTCAAGATAAACATTTCAGGAAAGCTCAATGATTGGCATGTCATGGATGAGAAAAGTGGATCCCTCAAAATGCTAAGGACAAAAGGATTGGCTCAAAATCAAAGCGCAAGACTCTACATTTTCTATTTTAATGATCCAAGATCACATTGAGTCTATAGGAAAAGCCAATACTATCAAGGAGGGATGAGGTGTTCTTTAATGGCTATCTTGCTCAAAATGCTTAGTGATATGCTCCAAAGCCCTCAACTACTTTCTCATATCCACATATGACCCAAACCAAAAGTCAAACTTGGCCCCACCGATTCTTTCTATCCGGCGCCACCGAGTTTAGATGTCATAGCCACTGCCACAAACCCTAGGCAAATCGGTCTCACCGATTGGGATCTCGGCCTCACCGAGATGGGATTGTAATCTCTTTGTTTCCCTTCGTAACGTTTCGGTCCAACCGAGATGAGCGATCAGTCCCACCGAGACTGCAATGCAAACTCTCTGTTTCCCTTTCGTATCATTTCAGTCTCACCGAGATGAGCGAATCGGTCCCACCGAGTTTGCCTGACCAACCCTCTGTGTGTCCATTATCAAAATCGGTCCCACCGAGTTTGTGTAATCGGTCTCACCAAGATTATGTTATGCCCTAACTCTAACCATATCGGTCCTACCGAGTTGCATCATTTGCTGAATCGGTCCGACCGAGTTTCTCAATTCGGTCCCACCGAGATTGGTAAGTTGTGTGTAACGGTTATATTTTGTGTGGAGGCTATATATACCCCTCCACCCACTCTTCATTCGTGGAGAGAGCCGTCAGAACGTACCTACACTTCCAACTTACATTTTCTGAGAGAGAACCACCTACACTTGTGTTGAGGCCAAAATATTCCATTCCTACCATATGAATCTTGATCTCTAGCCTTCCCCAAGTTGCTTTCCACTCAAATTTTCTTTCCACCAAATCCAAATCATGTGAGAGAGAGTTGAGTGTTGGGGAGACTATCATTTGAAGCACAAGAGCAAGGAGTTCATCATCAACACACCACTTGTTACTTCTTGGAGAGTGGTGTCTCCTAGATTGGCTAGGTGTCACTTGGTAGCCTCTGGCAAGATTGTGGAGTTGAACCTGGGAGTTTGTAAGGGCAAGGAGATCGCCTACTTCGTGAAGATCTACCCCTAGTGAGGCAAGTCCTTCGTGGGAGACGGCCATGGTGGGATAGAAAAGGTTGCTTCTTCATGGACCCTTCGTGGGTGGAGCCCTCCATGTACTCGCGCAGCCGTGACCCTTCGTGGGTTGAAGTCTCCATCAATGTGGATGTATGATAGCACCACATATCGGAACCACGACAAAAACATCCGTGTCTCCTATTGCATTTGCACTCTCCAAACCCTTCCCTTTACATTCTTGCAAGTTGCATGCTTTACTTTCCGCTTCTCACATACTCTTTGCATGCATGCTTGCTTGAATTGTGTTAAGATTGCTTGACTTGTGCAAAGTTGCTAAAATCTGCCAAGAACTAAAATTGGGAAAAGGATAGATTTTTATTTGGTCAAGTAGTCTAATCACCCCCCCCCCACTATAGACATACTTTTGATCCTACAACATCAAGCCGAATATGCTTACGGTGAAAAAATTCTTCCATGGCGCCTTTAGACAGATTAGTACCATTGCCAGTTATAATGTTGTGTGGGAAGCCAGAGCGAAATATCACTTTCTTCATGAACTGAACCGTCGTAGCTGCATCACACTTACTAACTGGCTCTGCCTCAATCCACTTTGTGAATTTATCAACCACCACCAAAAGGTGGGTCTTTTTATCTTTGGATCTTTTGAAAGGCCCAACCATGTCAAGCCCCCAGACTGCAAACGGCCAAGTAATTGGAATCATCCTCAACTCTTGAGCCGACATGTGAGCACGTCTTGAGAACTTCTGACAACCGTCACATTTAGTGACCAGGTCCTCTGCATCAGCATGAGCCGTCAGCCAATAAAATCCATGATGGAAAGCCTTGGCCACAAGGGATTTGTACCCGGCATGATGGCCACAATCCCCTTCGTGAATTTCACGTAGAATTTCTTGGCCCGAGTGACACTGCGATGATGCAACTCGCCATTGGAAATTGTCACTGACTTAGACCGCCGGGTTATCTGCCTGGCCAAGGTTTCCTCCTCAGGCAACTCGCCCCGGGTCATGTAAGCCAAATATGGTACTGTCCAATCTGGGATGACGTGAAGAGCCGTCACCAGTTGTGCTACGGGGTCAGGAATAGCCAAGTCTTCCTCTGTAGGTAACTTGAGAGAAGGGTTATGCAGAATATCCAAGAAAGTATTAGGTGGCACCGACTTACACTCGTAGCCCAACCGGCTTAAGGCATCAGCCGGCTCGTTCTTTCTATGGTCAATGTGCTCCACTTGATAACCCTTGAAATGTCCAGCAATGGCATCAACTTCACGGCGATAAGCCACCATGAGAGGATCCTTGGAATTCCACTTGCCTGATACTTGTTGAGCCACCAAATCTGAGTCGCCAAAACACCTTACCCAGCTTAATCTCATCTCCTTAGCCATCCGAAGACCATGGAGTAACATGGAAACATCAACCGTAGGACATAACAAAATTTGTCACCTCGAGGAGAAGCTAAAACAACTCCAGTCCCCGAGCCCTCCAATTGCCCGAACCCATCGAAGTGAATAGTCCAATACGTGTTGTCTGGCTTCTCTTCAGGCATCTGCAGCTTTGTCCAATCATTGATGAATTCCACCAGTGCCTGAGACTTGATAGCAGTGCGTGGCACATACTTTAAACCATGAGGCCCAAGTTCAATGTCCCACTTGGCGACTCGTCCCGTGGCTTCTCTGTTTTGAATGATTTCTCCTAAAGGAGCAGAACTAACCACAGTGATAGGGTGGCCCAGGAAATATTGCTTAAGCTTCCGGCTTGCCATGAACACCCCATAAACGAGCTACTGCCAATGTGGATACCGTTGTTCGGACTCAATAAGTACCTCACTGATGTAGTAAACCGACCGTTGAACCGGATGCTCTTTGCCAGCCTCCTTGTGCTCCACCACAATGGCCACACTGACCGCCCATGTGTTAGCAGCCACATATAGTAACAATGGCTACTTATCAATCTGACCAGCAAGAACCAGCAGCTCAGCTAGCTGCCTGTTCAAATCTTCAAAGGCAGCATTGGCGGCGTCACTCTAGACGAATTCATCTGTTTTCTTCATCATTTGATACAGTGGTATGGCTTTCTCACCTAACTGGCTTATGAACTGGCTTAAAGCAGCGATACGACCCGCCAAATGCTGAACATCATTGATGCATGCCGGTTTAGCCAGAGAGGTGATTGCCTTGATTTTCTCTGGGTTAGCCTCGATGCCTCTGTTAGAAACCAGAAAACCTAAAAGCTTGCATGTAGGCACGCCAAAAACACACTTGGCCGGGTTAAGCATCATCTTGTAGACCCGAAGATTGTCAAAGGTCTCCTTCAGATCATCTATCAAGGTCTCCTTCTCTCTAGATTTCACCATGATGTCGTCCACATAAGCATGAACATTACGCCCAATCTGATTATGAAGACAATTCTGCACACACCGCTGGTAAGTTTCCTGGGCACTCTTGAGCCCAAAAGGCATCGATACATAGCAGAAGGCTCCAAACGGAGTAATGAACGCCGTCTTCTTCTGGTCCTTAACTGCCATCTTGATCTGATGATAACCTGAGTAAGCGTCCAAAAAGCTCAAACGCTCACAACCCGCCGTAGCATCAATGCTTTGATCAATACGAGGGAGAGCAAAGGGATCAGCCGGACAAGCCTTGTTTAAATCTGTGTAATCCACACACATACACCAAGTGCCGTTTTTCTTAAGCACCAGCACTGGGTTAGCCAACCATTCCGGATGAAAAACTTCAACAATGAACCCGGCCGCCAAGAGCCGGGCGACTTCCTCACCAATGGCTTTACGCCTCTCCACACTGAACCGCCGAAGAAACTGCTTGACTGGCTTAAAATATTGGATCAATATTAAGAGTGTGCTCAGCGAGTTCTCTCGGTACACCCGGCATGTCAGAAGGTTTCCATGCAAAGATATCCCAGTTCTCACGGATGAACTCGATGAGCGTGCTTTCCTATTTGGGATCCAGATTGGCACTGATACTTAACTGCTTAGATGAGTCGCCGGGAACAAAGCCAACAAGCTTAGTATCATCGGCCGATTTAAACTTCATTACCGGCTCATGCTCTGTGGTTGCCTTCTTTAGAGACGTCATGTCCGCCGGGTCAACATTGTCCTTGTAAAACTTCAACTCTTCTGCTGCACAAACCGACTCAGCATAAGCCGAGTTGCCTTCTTCACATTCCAAGGCTATCTTCCGGCTCCCATACACTGTGATGGTCCCCTTATGACCCGACATCTTGAGCTGTAAATACACATAGCATGGTCGTGCCATGAACTTGGCATAAGCCGGCTGCCCAAACAGAGCATGATACGGGATTCTGATCTTGACCACTTCAAAAGTCAATTTCTCAGCCCTGGAGTCATATTCATCTCCAAAGGCTACCTTCGGCTCGATCTTGCCAACTGGATACGCCGACTTACCAGGCACCATGCCATGGAAAACAGTGTTGGACTGCTTAAGGTTTTTATCAGTTAACCCCATGCCACGGAAGGTCTCATAATAGAGGATGTTGATGCTGCTGCCTCCATCCATGAGCACTTTAGTGAATTTATATCCACCAACCTGAGGGGCCACCACCAAGGCCAGGTGACCCGGATTGTCAACCCGGGGAGGGTGATATTCCCTACTCCATAGAAGCTCAAATAACGGGGAAGTGTCGGCTCAACAGCGTTCACAGCCCTCTTATGAAGCTTCTGGTCTCGTTTGCACAAACTGGTGGTGAACACATGATATTGTCCACTATTCAGCTGCTTTGGATGGCTCTGGTATCTACCCTGCTGTTGTTGCTGCTACTGACCACCTTGGGCAGATTGCTAGTTATAACCACCTTGATTACCTTGAGAATTTTGAAAATTGGAATTTGAACCGCCGCCCAGGCCATGAAAACCGCCGCCACCTGAGCCTTCGCCCTGCCCATTATTACCATCGAACATGTTGGAATTCTTGAAAGCCTTCATGATCGTACAGTCCTTCCATATATGAGTGGCCGGCTTCTGCTGAGTGTCATGCCTTGGACAGGGCTCATTCAGTAACTGCTCAAGCGTGGGGCCTGACTCGCCGAATCGGGGAGGTGGTCTCCCCTTACATCGTTGATTGTTGCCCTGCGCATTAGTGTTAGCCACAAAATCCAAGATACCATCAGCCTTACGCTTATTACCTCCTTGATTTGACGGGTTATGCTGAGGGCCCTTGCCGTTGCCATTTTTCTTTCCCTTCCCTGCCTTTTCATCACCAGACTCGGGATCCTTGGTACTATCAGAGTCGGCGTACTTGACCAGAGCCGCCATCAGCGTACCCATATCATTACAATCGCGCTTGAGCCGCCCTAGCTTCATCTTCAGAAGCAAAAAATGGCAATTTTTCTCCAACATTAAGACTACAGAGCCGGCGTCCATCTTATCAGAAGAATGTATTATGGCTTTGACCCGGCGCACTGAATGGGTCATGGACTCATCTTCCTCCTGCTTGCAACTAGTCAAATCCACAATTGACATGGGCTGCTTGCATGTATCTTTGAAGTTCTGAATGAGCCGGGCTTTTAACTCTGCCCATGACCCGATGGAATTAGGCAGTAACCCCTTCAACCAAGTGCGGGCAGTCCCATCCAACATCATGGTGAAGTACTTGGCCATCGCTGTGTCACTGACCTCCAGTAACTCCATAGCCATCTCGTAGCTTTCAATCCACGACCCAGGTTGTAAGTCGGCCGTATAATTAGGCACCTTCCTAGGTCCTTTGAAATCCTTGGGCAACCGCTCGTTACGCAGAGCCGGCACCAGACAGGGGACACCTTCGGTCCTGGTAGCCACGCCTGCCTTAATAGAAGTCGTCGGATAAACCGGATAAGGCTGGTAAGCCGTCAGCTGAGCCGCCTGCTCAGCTGCCTGCTGAGCCGCCGCCCGCTCAGCCTCTTGACGTATTCTGTCTTGATCCACCAAGTTAAGGGCTCCATTGCGCGCTGGGTCATGCCCGCCTGGCTGGTTACGGCGCCGGGCGTTGCTTGAAACGGCGGCCGAGTCCATGTGCATGCTATAACTCGGGCTCCGTCTTGGACGGGGGGTTGAATGAATCATGTCCCGGCTATATGAGTATGCCTCCTGTTGTGCTAAAGCCGTGTGAAGAAGTTCTCTAACCCTGCGGGTTTCAATCGCCGTCGGAGAGTCGCCCTCTACTGGGAGAGTTGCCAGTCGCGCCGCCGCAGCGATCATGTTCTCCAACGGGTTAGAATAATGACCCGATGGTGTTGGTACATACTGGAGCGGAGAAGTATTCATGCGGGAAGGCCCCATCACATGTGGTTGAACCGGCGTCCCAACCCCGGGTTCCGCAACCTGGTCTAACTCTGGCGGGTTACTGGGCCCTGCACCGAGTGTATGGAAAAGGTTACGAGGATCGTAAACCGGAGGGAGCCGAGACTGAGTCTTCTGGTATCTTCTCCTCATGACTTCATTGGACACGTTCTGATCCTGCGTGAGCCGGAAAGTCTGCGCCTGAATCCGCTGAGCCTGAGCGTCTATAGCCGCCCGCTCAGCGGTCATCATGACATCTTCCGCTGCCATATCTTCCTTGGCCTGCACTATATCTAGTTTCAACTGCGCCACTTCCGCATCATGTTGAGCTTGGTCCGCCGGGTTGACCGCGGCGGTTAACGGAGCGGTCATCTTATCAGTGAGATCCATCAGCACCTGAGCCAGCGAGCGCACAGGGCCTCCTGCCCCGGCTGCTGCTGACCCGGAGGTTATTGCTGCCGCAGTTGTGGAGTCCTGAATAGGTTGCGTGCCGGCCATGAAGGTTCCGACCCTGATCGGCGGCTCAAGGAGATCCGGAATACTGCTGCCATCGGAACAACCCTCAAGCCCGCCGTCTTGCAGTTGATACAACGAATCCGTCTCGCCTGTGGATGACTCACCATCAGAATAGATGGCCGTCTCACCGCCAGATGCAGATCCTTCAGAGAGTACTCCATGGATGCATCCCACGAAGGCATGTTTCATAGCAGGCAGAGCCCGGGCGGGTCTCGCACACTGAGCCGCCTCGACGAGGTCGGTGCAGATGTCCGGCTCAGGGCCCGGCTCGCCGATCTTGCCGATGAAGACGTGCATTCCGCCGAAGGGGACCCGGTACCTGTACCCAATTGAGCCGGCGTCGGGACCCCAGCCTGCGTCGTCGATGTAGGGCTTGCCGCGACGACTCTTGGTCATCCGGCCCACAGCGTATCCCTTGAGCCCTTCGAAGCTACCCTTCAAGAACTCAAATCCACCGTGCGCTTGCCTCATGGGGGGCGCCAACTGTCGTGGAGTTGTCACGTCAGATGTCCTAGTGAAAGGCCTTAGTCGTGGAGCCATCGCAACTAGGAAGCTTAAAGGGGTTAATCGGGACAAAGGACACGGGATTTATACTGGTTCGGCCCCTTACGGTGAAGGTAAAAGCCTACGACCAGTTTTGAGTGGGATTGCTTATGTCTTGATAACTAGGGAGCGGAATCGCTTGACCTAGCTTTCAATCTGATGTTACTTACCCTGAACCGCCGCCGGGTCATCCCTTTATATACAGAGGTCGACGCCCAGCGGCTCGCAGAGTCCTGGCCGGCTCATAAACAGTGTCTGGCTCGGTCTCTTAACTATTCTTGCCTTACAATTCAAGTCATGTACATATGATGGTTTATCACTACGGGCCTGAAGTCGCCTCTGGGCTTTGGGCCCTTTACTGAACTGCCATCTTCAACCTTTGTCTTGGGCTTCAAGAATACTTGTAGGGATAACCCGGCCCCTCCTGGGCGGGTCATACCAATAGTTATATCCCCAACAGAGTGCGCTTCAAAAACATCCCTAGCCTAAAAAATTGATGCTACGACTCACTTTTTGGTGTGCGCTGCATAATTTTTTAGGCGGAGGCCACTCTGCCGACACTACTTAACTCTTATTTTGTGACATGAACTCTATATTTCCGGCTGGCTCTTCTAGAATTGCCTAATTAATATCATCATATTTAATTTCCTTTTTTATCCTGCACTGATACTATTCTCTCAAATTCCACATGTTTCTTTGAGATTATAAAACATTATATTGTTTATTACTTTATTATAGGCCATGTAATTTCCATGAATATCATTAAGGATTTTATTACATAGATGCTATTTATTGGGCAATCCACCATCACGTGGATGCTGTATTTAGGTTATAGCTCACTGCAACTTCCTCTATAAATTATCTGCTATATTATGTAGCGCAACATAGTATGTTTGAACACAATGTCATTGTACTTGGTCCATCTCCTCAATGAAGGTAATATTGCCGCCAAGCAAATGAAATGAAAGCAACATATCTTCAGTCATGAACTGTATAATATATAGAAGAAGTGGCCTAGATGAATGCTGTGACATGTACTGCAGCTTGTTTGTGTGCCAGCATGGATGCGGCTGCATGAGGTGAACTATGTGTTGATCGGAGAAAATGCAGTGGATTCTGAACGTGCATATGCAGTAGCCAAAGCGTATATATAGAATACGGAGGAAACAACTGCTTAGTAAGAGAAGGTTGACCAGATCGTCAATGTTGATCAGAAGATTAACATTATTTTCTTTTTTTCTTTAAGACCGCACAGATCTATCAAGAGTCTTTGTTTACTGAATCATTTACAAGAAAATACAGAAGGGCTGTTAAGATGCGATCTTTTGTAAGCACAGCTTATCTAACTTTCTACCGATTTTTATTTATTTATTTTTTCTTTTTGAAACGAGGCAAAAGACTTGCAATTTTCATTAATTAAGGAGGAGTGAGAATTGCCCGGTTAATTGACGGAAAATCGAGCTAAAACCGATACAATCCAACCCACATAAAATATGTACCACCAGTCAACCTGGCCACCGACATGGGACCACAGAGCTACAAAGAGGAAAAGACATCCGCCGAGCAGTCGCAAGCGTCATCGTCATCACCGGCTACCTCCGAACGGGCGATTCCGACTTCACCGTAGACCTTCATCGTCGAAGCCAACCCGCAAACAGCTGCACAGAAACCATGACGGCACATGTCAACAGAAGGCCACACGCGCGAACAGCCGACAGCTCCGACTCTGACGACGATCATCACAAGAAAAATATGCAGGACTTGCGCTGACCATGCCCCAAAGAGCACCTCGGACACGTCGGGAAGATCCGACTACCGAAGCCCGAGCCGCGACCAGAGTTCCTCTCGACGCCATCATCGTTGCCAAACAGAAATCAGCGCCCCCTAAAAGGCCGCCTCGGCAAACTACGCGGCGAAGATGCCGCAAACCACGCGGCGAAGATGTCGCAACCCACACGGCGAAGATGCCGCCATCCACCGGTCTCCCAGTCGTTGCCGGCTCCGAGACGTTGCCCCCAAGGAGGAGAAAGACGCGAAGATGCCTCCATTGCCCGATCCAGCGGATCTGAGGTTTCCCTCCGGAGCCAAAGCCGTGGGGAGGAGGAGCACACCTCCACGACAACGCTTCCAAGAAAGATCACGGCACCCGCGGGCGCCGCCACCGTCGGCTCCGGTGGAGACCAGAGCAAGGATTTCTCCCGGAGATGTGCCGACCGCCCGCCACCACCGACCGCCGCCAACGAACCACCACCCCTTCCGAGGCCGACCTCACTCCGGCCACGGGATCCCACGATCCATCGCGACCAGAACCGCGCCACCCCCTGGCCGAAGCCGCCGTCCACCACCGCAGCAGCACCGCAGCCACCACCACCGCAACAACCAACACCACATCGTGAAGAGCAGCACCAGACCGAAGAAACAGCTCGCGCCATATCCAGATCGGAGCCGCAAGCGAAGCAGCAGAGCAGACGAGCAGGTCCACCGCCCGCAGCACACCTCGCGCTCCCAAGCCGCACCCACCACGCCCGGCTGGTTCCCGCGCCCGACATACGCCTGCCGCCGCCGCGCCCGGCTGTTGATCCGCGCCCCACGCGCACATCCGGAGCCAGGAGCCGCCGCGCACCCGTACGCCGTCCACGCCCAGGCCACCGGGAGCCCGGACCGAGGCCGCCACCCCGGTGCCCCCACCTCAGCAGCACGACTCGGCCATCGCGAGCCCGCCCGCAGCCACGCCAGATCCGTGCGCCGGCCTGCACCCGGCCTAGCCGCGTGCCAAGGTCGCGGCGCACCGCCCGGAGGAGCAGAGCACCAGTGCTGCCCCTCGGAGCCACCCCAGGCTGCCGCCGGCCCGACACGCCACCGCGAGGCCAGCCGTCCCGCGCCGAGCGGACGTCTCGCAGGGAGGGAAGAAACCCGCCGCCGCCGCCGCCGCACGCACGGGCTTCGCCCGGCGGCGGCGGGGGAGGGGAGAGGTCAGGTGAGGGGTGGCGGTGGCGGGGGTCTAGGGCTACGCCCGGGCCGCTCGCGGGAGCGGCACGGGGCCGGGGCTTCTACCAATTTTTATTGTGTGTACTAATTGATGTTGTCTTATTCTGTGTAAGAAAAGGACATCGGCCAAACTCCTGGTGAGTAAGTAATCAATACCTCCGGACGAGCGAAGGAAAGGGGTGTTCTTTAGCATCAATTGAAAGCTCCACGTCCAAGAATAATCGAAGCGAAGACATGTGTTAGCAACAGTCAAGTGGTTTTGATCGATTCACTACCTGCAACTTGCCTCTATGAGTTGACTAGATTCACCTTTACAATATCTACATACTTGCAGTACCACTGATAGTAGCATCTTATTCTTGTCCCCCAACGCGATAATATTTGCGCCTACTTTCGGGTTCCCTTTCTCAGATACTGCCAAAACATAATGTTGTGCCTTGGAAACGTGGTCATTGTCTTGGTCTCAACTAATTCCTAAAATATGGATCAATAATTATGGTTGTAGAGAAAAAAATGGAAATATAAAAATGATAAACTTTGAAAATATATACAGTAAGCAAGATAGACATGCCTTAGTGATGAAAAAAGCCACACTCTTTAGTAAGTTCTACATAATCAAATTTACATTTCCTTTGTCTTCACCACCAATGATACTATTCTTTGAAGTTCCAGGTGTTTCATTGAAATTAGTCAGGCACTGTATTATTTATAGGGAATGCATTTTCTTCATATTGCTATAATTATTTTATTCCATACATGCAATTTATTGGGTAATGTACCATGCACATGGATGCTATACAACCTCTTCTATAATTGCCTCCAATATTTTGCAGGGCGCCATAGAATGTTTGAACACATTGCCATTGTACTTGTTCAATGTCATCGAACAAGGCAACATTGTTGCCAAGCAAACAAAAAGAGCTTCATATCTGCGGTCATGAATTGTACTATATATAGAAGAATAAAATGTCTAGATTTTCAACGGCATGGGAGATGGTACAAACCTTGCTATATTACAAGCACATTTTTCAAAGATGAAGAGACTTATTTAAGAAAGTATAGTATGTCTTATTCCAATATCCCATATACTCCCTAAAACTCTCTATAGTTGTTGTCCCACATATAGGTAGAGTCAAAATCTAAAATTTTAGATACCATTGTATTAACATGTAAAATTGTCAAGTTGTCCAAAGATTTTTAACAACGTGAAGTTTCCTTTGGATTCGAATATACTCCAATCAACATTTTTGATAAAATTTGAATTCTAGAGACCACGCTCGGGATAAAAATAGATCTTATTTCTAGAAAACAATAAAAACTATGTAAAATATTTAATATCAATGTGGGGTTCACAAATTCACAAATATATATTATTTCATACACTATGGAAGTTGCGTGTGCAATTGCGCCGGCCATTAGACTAGTTTCCCTCGATTTTAAGGAAAATGGGATAAGGAGAAATTCTGGCACTTTTACGACATGCATTTGCTAAAGATGCCCTTACGTGATCCTTCTATGACACTAGGGAATCCACTCGTATGTTTCTCGAGTGAGGAAGTTCAAGCTGAATTGTACTATCTTCATAACTTTAAAAACGTTCGGCGTTGTTGCATTTCCCCACGAAGCAAAATGAGCTACAATTGCTTTTGAGCATGCTAGCCTCATCATGTGTGTTCAGACTATGTTTATATACATGCCATTGACTTCAATTTCCGATGCATCCCATTCCATGCTAGATCGCGGTATGTGACCATCTATGCCATTCACCATGCTCGTTGTTATTGATCTCCTCCCGCACTCTGCCATTCTCCCACTAGCAGCCGAGTGTGCTCCTGCTGCATGAGGATGAAACTAACTATATATAGGAGGTCAACAAGTGAGCAACATCATGCATGTCCGCAGTACCATCATTCCCTCACCAAACTTCACAAGCCAACTGTTGTGATCATTCAATTATATCGTGATTGCTGTTGTTGTATACATCAATATCACTCATCGCCTATATAAATGTGAGCAACCTAAGAGGAATGTTGCTAGAGAACCATGACAGATAAGGCATTCTGAACTGAAGTTATTATGTTAATAAAGATTAGGGTTTGATGAAGAGTATATATGAATATCACTCATAGTGTAAATAAGTATGAGCAACCTAAGCGGGATGTTTCTACCAAACCATGACAGAGAAGCCATTCTGAGCACAATCTATTATGAAAAGATGGATTGGAGTTTTGATGAAGTGTCTATATGATCATGTAGGAGCCACGGGTATATATATTTCCCAATAAGAGTTTTATTCAGGACGGGTTGGTTACCTTTCATGTATATGCGGTTTACTTACCTTGATCTTCTAAACTTACCTAGATCAAGAGAGATTTGGTAGAGTTAAACACATGCATGTTAAGAGTGTAGTGTACTAGTAGTGGCTATATATGCGCACCATACATATTAACTTACTTTTCCACTAAAACGATTGTCTACATGTCTGAAATAGATGGCAATACCAAAAACAACCAACAATTGTTTCGTAGGGGCAAACCTGGAAGACACCACAAATGTCGAGACAAACATGAATATATTAATGTGTAGGGGGGATGTAGCACTATTCATATTTGAGTAACGTTTGTATGTATTTGTATTAGACAACAACCATACTTACTCTAAAATGGAATATGGATCCAACATTAATGATTATATCAGGTGTATGCCTAGAGCCAAATCTAACAGATGCACCATATCTGCAGCTTGCAAAACCATTTTGAAACCATAATTTTTTGGAGGTGGTGCACAAACTCAATTTCAGCACAACGTAATCCCTTTATTGTTGCCCCTTCAATCTCTATATTTTTGCCCCTCTATTAAGCTCGTGGAAAGCTTCGGCTCAGAGTAATTCTGAGAGTATAGCTTGCGACACCCTCTGAGAGTATATTTGTTTTGACGTGACGGGGTTGAGGAGGGTGCAGAAGAAGACAAGTGGAGGAGAGGAATCTAGAAACAAGAAACGAGGGAGAATCTGAGCTCTCTCAGAGCTCAGGGCATGTCGGTCGTCGAATCGTTTCCTTGATGCGATTTCGACCGTCGGATTGAGCCCTCGAACGATCTGGGCCACCAGATCAGACCGAAGACATATTACAATGAACAGTGTAGAAACGTTTGTGCCACCGCATGTGAATTCGTTGCCCCCACGACGGCATTTTCGTCATTTCCCACATAGGGGTACAAAATGCATCATCCCCTGTGGAGATGACCTAGCCTCCTCCCTCCCGCTCTCCCGCCACATCTCTCCCTCTCCCTCGCATCTCTCTCTATTGAGCCGCCGCCGCCAGCAATCCTCCCCATCTGCCGCCGCTGTCAACCATCCTCCCCATCCACCGGCTCCCACCAACCACGGCGACGGCGGCAGCGGCCACAGAGGAGGGTGGAGAATCAGCGACGCCAATCTCATGACGACAAGAATCTAGCCCGCCAACGTAAAACCAACTATATCTACTCACATCTTTTAAAATAAAAAAAATTCATTCACATGGGGCACTACAGACAAGGATCAAACCGCCACATCAAGTGAAGTAGAGTCTCCAGATGAAGACATCTCGAGAACTCTGATTACTACACTAAGAGCATCCACAGCCGGGCATCTCAAACCAACCTCAAACGCCCGGGCAGGACGCCCGGTCACTGACCGGTCACAAAATTTTGATCTAGCTTGACGCCTCAAATGGGCCCCAAATGCCCAGACTGATTGGCACCCATCATATCTAGCCCAAAAATGGAGCGGATATGGGGTGTCCGGGCACGCCCGCCACGTCGGACTGATATCGGGATCTCACATGGAATCGCCCGGAAACCCGGCGGTCCAAAGCTCGTCTCCTCCGTCGGACCGATGTCGCCGCTCTAGCGGTCCGCGTAATGCCTAGTCCAGCTACTTAAGCCGACCGCTGACACTGAAAACCCTACCCCTCCACATTTTCCTTCGCCGTCCACCGCCGCGGCCACCTTCCACTCCCCATCCACCACTACTAGTATCCATGGCCCCACGCCGCAGGATAAGGGGCCACCTATTTCTAACACCGGAGCGTCGTCTGTAGCTTCTTGAGCAGATGCGGGCAAGGTGCAAAGCGTGGATCACCGCGGGGCTACCTACGGATGCAGTGGATCCGAAGTAGGTGTTCGAGGACGAGGAGGTTGAGGAGGACGAGAAGGATGAGGAGGAGGAGGAGGATGTGGGGTATGCCGGGGACTTAGATCTGCAGGCGGAGCAGTAGGCCATCCTCGATTCCCTTCGTTCGGAGTCGGATGCGGAGGCGAGACACCGTCGCCGGCAGGAGATTGAGGCTCAGCACGCCGAGGAGGAGGAGCCGAAGCCCTCCAGCACGCCCAGTCCAGTTGTAGATGATCTAAGCAGGCAATGACCAATTACTAGAGTGCACCGCCAGGAACCTCCAATATATGAACCAGTACAAATGAATCAGCATGCGGTCGCAAATATAGCTATCGTGCACAAGCACTCCATGGAAGTGGGCCACATCCGTTGGTTCGAAGCCGCAAAGCAAGGCCGCAAATGCTCTCCGGCCAAGAACTGGTAAGATGCATCACCTGCCGATAGGAAGGGTCGACCAAGAAAGTCCTGCCATTGTTGTGAAAATCAGCGATCGGAAGACCTCTGCTGAATTCATCATTGTTATCGCATACTGATGTGGAAACTAAGTCCCGCCGTGGATGTCGCCAACCGCACACGCTTTGCTTGAAGGCATCCTTAGATGTTGGCGAGGGAAGAAGGCTCATAAAAGTGGACTAGGGCGACGCACGAGAGCACCATCGCCAACGACAAAGGGGTCATTTTTCTTTGCTGGTGGGTTACTGCCTATATAATTGCTTGGTTAAAAGTTTCACAAAACTAGGAGAAACACAATTAAAAAAACTAGAAGAAACGGACAAACATAGAGTGCATGGCATGACCACCCCCCC
>NC_041386.1:718438336-718446902 GCF_002162155.2 Triticum dicoccoides
CACATTACGCCAAAAAAGTGGAAACCACCTAGCAACACATGATCTAACTCTCTTGCACACTAATGAATGCCGACGAAACAGGGTCCCTGCCACATTTCATCGTCCCTGCACTCTACACACAGTAGGTTGCAAGACATGTCGCCAAGCAGCTCACTATTATGCCGCTCGGACCAGCGCCGTCAGAGGGAGAAGAAAAATCAAAGCCGGTATGGGCTACTCCGACTTTGTTGATAGTGATAGAATCCCTCTACAGCCATGCGCTGCCCCAGTCCTCCGATGCTCCCAAGACCACTAGGGACACTGCCCCAGTATCTGCCTAGCGACGCCACCTTGTGCAGCCTACACTCACGACCTCCTAGGGCCACTATTCTGACATAGCATTAGTAAGTGCGTCGCAGGTCCGCTGCAGGAAGGCATCATTGAGTTCCTGGTACCTCTCAAGCTCATATTTGCTAAGATTTTTGTCCCGACCAAAATATTGTTGGAAATATACATGGTATGACAAACATCTCTCCTTTTCCTGTCTTGCACTAGCCTTGGTGAGGAACCTTTTATAACACTACTTTGTTGGATGTGTGTGTATAACGATCTATAAAAAAAAATACAATTGATTGTCAAATGTCAGATGAAATAATAATGACTCCTATTGATTATCTAGTTCTATCGTGGCCAAATGGCACATAGGACGTGGTTGATCATATCCCTTCTCTCGTGACGTTAATATGCAACTAACATTTTTTGCTGAAAAAAGTACATTGCACATTTGAAAAGTATTTAAAGTTATTAGCAACCTTTAAATGTATTTGAGCTTCTTGGAAAACTCGCTAGAACCATTAAACATCTTACACGACTTGGACACTTGCACAAACTGAGCAAAACTCTTCAAATGGATAACCAATATGAACTTGTGGTGTTAACTCGTGCGTAACTCAGACTTATGAAGTAATGAATTATTCTATCATGACTTCCTCCTAATTTAAACATCTCTCCATGGCTATCCCTAATCTTGACTCCTTACATATTCTAGACTCGTTGATTCGACTCAGCACATGAATTATGATCTAGACTACCAGCCCATGTTGCCACATCGAGCGTGCTTGAATTCTCCCAAAGACAACAAAGCCTACATTCCAGAGCGATCCAACGGCGACGATGTAGTGGCCGGCATCGACGCCCCTCTGTCGCCCTCCAACTCCAATGGCTTCTCGCTACTTCTTCCTTTTGGGCCATTCACCGGGACGGCCCACACTAATTGGCTCATGGTTGGCATACAACACTTGCCCATTCTCTGTATTAGTTGTAGGGTTCTTATACCAGAGCAAAAGATAATCTAGTCACTAACAATACGATTTGAGTCTCTTCTCTTCCCCGCGAGAACAACTGTGCGATGGGTACCAAGCGGCGGATGGTTTAATGGAGGAAGGAGCGAGTCACTACAAGAAATATGTCAACTTGTGACCTTGACTATTGGTCACCGAAAGGTCATTGTTTTTCATTTGCGACCTTTTTGTGACAAAAAACAGAAGGTCAAAAGCTGGCGGTCGTAAACTAAAATTAACGACCTTCTCTGTGAGAAGGTCATAGACGTTTATGACCAAAATATGCCTACTGTTTTGTTTTGGTCACTGGCTGTCTGCCTAGGCCACGTCGGATCCGACGTGGCAATCTGATGTGGCAAAATTGTGACCAATTCAGAAGGTCAAAAAAATCGGCCCGGTCCAATTGGGTGTTTATATGGGCCGAGCCCATTAATTCAGCCTTTTTTATATATTTTTTCGTATTAATTTTGATCAGTTATATGGGCCAGGCCCAACTATTGAACCTTTTTAATTTCTGGGCCATGGCCTTTTTAGTCCATTGATTTTCTAGTTTCGGACATTATATATTGGAGTTGGTCCCACTAGTCAGTCAAGCCCCACATGTCATAATCTCATACATTGGTCCCACACATCAGATATTTCAACATTGCTCAAATTGTTTTCAGATGTGAATCCCACTAGTCAGATTTCTATTTCACACATTTTTAAATCACTATTTCAAATAAAAGAGAATAAACATAATTTATCAAGTAATAGTAAATCTGTTACAATGTCACAATCTCTACAGTCTATTACAGTCAAACAGAACAAACAATTCTCTGGCAAGTAAGGCATCATCAAGGCTTTGCACTTGGCTTCATGGCTTCGCACTTCAAATTTGTCCCGACGCTCCTGTAAAAGAGTGAACACAAAGGCTACCAGCATTAGTGTACTGCTGTTCAGGCCAGAACCAAACAAATGCAATGGCAACACTGATGTAAGAAGCAAGCAGAACAAACAATGTACGTTCCAGCTTCAGCTTTCCCGTTATAAAATACTAGCGAGGGCTAAAACAGATCTTATAGTTGCATAGTGAAATGTTTTCTTGTACAGATCTTATATAATATTGTGTTTATGCCAGGAATGCATCCGTTTGTACAAATACTAGAAAGGGAAAATAAAACACGTTAACCTGTTATTGTTCTACACTTCCACTACAACACTCAAGCTCATGCTAGGCACTAACAATACTAACCTACAGGCGCCAGCATGGTATATTGGTACAAGTGCAGGTCATGCAATGAATGTCACTGTAACAAATTCACCCAAAGAAAAGTAAAATAGACCATCCATTCAAGACAACATCTAACAATACTAGTAAGCCCACAAAGTCGTGCCAGTTTCTGCCACGATTACACAAGTCAACAACTGAATCCTCAACTGTATTTTCATATACTGTAGCAAACTAGATTGATAATATTTTTTCTTTTTGGTTGAGGTTGTGATTCCGTTAGGCATCCATGGGTGGCAGGAATGCGAAGTACAGGTAGCAGCAATGTACAACTAGCTAGAGTAGGAGTAGGAGGAGCAAAACCAAACATTTTTCTGTCGGATTTTGAGGCGTTGGAGGTGCATCTCAAATTCTCCTGCAGAATAGCAGTGAGGACGCTTCACCAATAGAGCAAAACCAAGGACAGAACTTTCTTCTCCAGATTGCCATTGGCCTTCATCAAATGAATAAGCATCAGGATTTCTTAATCAAATTTGTTCATATCAAGTTCATGAAACTCAAGAACGACTCAATTAACAGTAAAGTTTCATATAAAACTCAAGAAGGTATTTCTTCACCATTACAGAAATATATCATTGTTAATGTAAATGATATGGAATACATATACAGATATTACCACAAACACCTATCAGGCAAAATCACATCGCAAGGTAACTCTGATTTTAGTCAAATTTTACTGCAGCCCAGCTCAAAATGTGAGCACCTAATTATTCAGAAGTTGAGATGATGCTTTCACTAGTAGGAATGCTTTAAAAAACTTACGGTATTACATGGTTCTGCAAGTTGTACTAATTCTTTTGACCAGTCCAGATCACACACCACAAAGAATTTATGAGATTTTTTGGGGAATTTTGGGAATGATAGAAATATAGGTTGCTGCACAACCTAGGGTAAAAACTGTCACATGGACATGACACATAGGCAAAACTGATGAGGTGGCGCCTAGTCATAGCAACCCACCATAATTTACAAGGTTATGACCATCTATATTGGTCATGATCAGCTAGAAATAAGGCAGTGGACCTGTGCTATTTGCTTTACGACCATTTCGTGTAAGGAAATTGCGACCTTTCTGACCAAAATGGTCGTTATTGTTTAGGGTTTGGAGCCCCCCGAACAGCTTTTGACCAATTGGTCTGAAATGATCATAGATCTATGACCAATTCTTCCAGGGTCACTGACAGAAGGTCACTAGTTGACATATTTCTTGTAGTGAGTCGAACTAGGGGTTCAAGCTAGAGCGTAGGGGAGCAGCGCGGAGCTTGTGGAGGGAGCCAGCAGCTGCAATGCGGTTAGGGGTGGATTAACGAGCAGCTCGGCTCGTTGAGATTGTACTCGTTAAGCTCGTGCTCGTTAAGCTTGTTAAGGTTAACGAGCAGAAAACCCTGCTCGGCTCAGACTCGTTTGAAGCTCATTAAGCTCGTGAGCGCTCGCGAGAGCTCGTTAACAGATTATAATGTGTTTTTGTATACATGATGAATGCGTAGGTGTGTTTTTCAAGATGAAATATCATGACTACAAAAAGAAATGCACTAGTTTGTTGCCTCATATGTCGATTAGATTGAATAGATGGGCCGAGGTGCTACAAAAAGTTTGTGATGTAAAATGAAAATACGTGTTGTGTTCTTACTAATGAGCTTAACGAGCTACTCGTGAAACTCATTAGCTCGTCTGTTAAGATCGTTAAGCTTAACGAGCTGAAACCAATGATTCGCTCCGTTCATTATGCGGTGGCTAGCGGGGTCGATCCCGGGAGCTCCTATTCGGCGCGATCAGCGCTAGGAAAGCTTCTTGGCACCCACGCCCCATCCCTTGTGGGACGACCCATTCACATGGCTCACTGTTGACTTTCAAGAGAAAAACGCGAAAACAATTCACAAAAAACAAAAAATATCGTGAATTAAAATGTTCACGGATTTATAAAAAAAAGTTCATGAATTTGAAAGAAAGTTCATCGGTTTGGAAAAAGTTCATCGAATTTGAAAAAAGTTAAACAAACTTGAAAAACCCCATCAATTTGAAAAAAAAGTTCATCAAATTTGAAAAAAAATCATGGAATTTGGGAAAAAAAGTTAATTGAATTTGAAAAGCAGTTCATCAAATTGAAGCATAGTTCATCAAATTCAAAAAAATGTTCATCGATTCGAAGAAAGTTCATCAAATTTTAAAAAAGTTGAACAACTTTGAGAAAGGAAGTTGATAGATATGAATAAAAAATTTACGATATCTTAGAACAAAAGTTCATCAATGCGAAGGAAAAAAATTTGAAAAAAATGAAAAGATGAAAATAACGGAAAGATCTAACTAAACTCATCTGGTTTTTTGTTTTGAGACAATCCCACGAAGCATTATTAAGACGTCACAGCGTTTACAGGGAAGCACTAGTGCAGAACCGGGCAATAACACCGGTTCGTAAGGCCCTTTAGTGCCGGTTCCATAACCGGCACTAAAGTGTGGGCACTAAAGGCCCCCCCCCTTAGTACCGGTTCAGCACGAACCGGTGGTAAAGGGCAACCACGTGGCACGAGCCAGCTCCGGGGGGCTGGAGCCCTTTAGTACCGGTTGGTAATACCAACCGGTACTATAAGGTTTGGGTTTTTTTTAGTTTTATGATTTATTTTTCATTTAATTTTGTGTTTCCATTTTAATTCTTTTTCGTTTGCTGGTATTTTACGATACTACACATTGTACACGTTATATATATATATATATATATATATATATATATATATATAGAATTTCTAGTAGAATCAATCATTCATATATATATCATCAATGTCTCACAAACCACCATATTAATTAATTCACACATACACAAATGTATAGCTACCTATATACAATTTCTCCTACATATGCATGTTGCCTTCGGAGCCAGTGGCATTAGCCTAATTGGTGCCTTTGGAGCACGATGACAATTGGAAGTGGTTTTCATGGGGGCGGTAGTGGGTAATAGTATTCTCCCTTCGGATTTATGACCTGGTCGAGCAAAAATCCCGCTATTTCCTCTTGAAGTGCTTCTACGCGCTCCGTTTCTAGGAGCTTCTCCCGCACCTCTCTAAACTGTTAAGAAGGAGATCCATATGCATGTGTATTAGTTATGTGACTAGATATCGATAATGGTGTAAAAATTGTAAATAGTGTTCTGACAAGCGTACCCATTCCTGTCTTTGAGATCTGCTCCTTTCGGACGCCATCATGCGAATGTTCTCACAAACGCAGAATGCACACAGATCAGTCCCCTGCGCCTGCTTCAGGGCCTTGACGAGAATGGAATTTGATCAGATAATAATTAATCCATCATGATAATTAAAGAGATGGCAGCTAGCTAGCTAGCTAGTACTACTTAATTACTTACCTTGGGTCTTCCCCATTTAAGCTTTTTTTCCATTCGCCTTCCGTGACGCCGATGAACCTTGCCCAAGCCCTGCCCGCCGACAAAGAAAATGAATAAAGGGGTTATTAAATAGTTCATATCATGAAATGACGAACTAAATAGGCCGAGATATATAGTTAATAATGATTGAAATTACCTGTTGACTATCCCAAACAAGATGTTATAGTCAGTTTTAACTTTGAGTAGTGAGTCCAGTATTTCAACTGTTCCGTCGTCAACTTTAATGATACACAAGACCAAGTGAAATCTGCATGCACACACGTTTGCATGTCTTAATTAAGCGGGCATATGTAAGCAAAAACATGTAGCTAGCTAGTAGGCAAAAACAAAGAATTTGTAGTACAAGACAGTGTGACTCACTGGAAGTTGTAAGGAATTAGTATATCTTCATTGTATTTGAGGCACTTCAAGAACTCTAGCATGTTGTCCTCTACGTCCTTTTGATGATGTCGATTTATCCGCCATGTGTATTCATTAACTGTGTTTGGGTCAATGAACCCAATTCCATAGCGTCCAGCTTTTCTCATTTCATACATCTTCATCCTGCATAATACCACAGAAAAGAATATAGTGAGGATAATTACAGGTAATGATTGACGATCAAAAGGATCACTACAGCTAACTTGAGACTTAAATTACAGAAAGAAATCACTTACAGACAATAGCAACTGACGATAGATTTGTCGAGTGCGTCTTGAGTGTATAACTGAAACTGTTCAGAATACTCAACGGACAGAGCTTTCTCATGGAAGTAATGATCCTCCTTGACATTCACCATGAGGGACAATCGATCTGAAATCTTGGTAATGTTCATGTACCATTGATGCAATTCATACATTCTCGTTGGGAGGTTCTTGACCTTGTCTGGCTCGACCAAAGGTTGGCCCCGGACATATTTCCGTTTTATTTCATCCTCTCTAATCACAGGCATGGGCTCGATCTCGAGGAGTTGTCCAATAGTGATTTTGAGAACTTCAGCCTGCATTATATGGTCCTCCGTTATTACCACATTGCCCACCTCAGGAACGTAAACTGTTTGCCCACAATAATATTGGGCGCGCGTACTGTCACGTGTTGTTGGCACAACAAGCGAGGGTATCGATTGCGTCACCTGTTCTCCCAGCTGGGGAATGGTTTTCCCGCATTTTTTGACAGCTGCTTCTTGTTTGCTCGATCCCGAGCTCGCCTCCTTACGTAGACGTGCTCGATTTAACTTCCTGATGTGGCGCTCATAGTCTGTGTCAACAGGCTTGGGAGCTGGTGGTTGAGCCATACTAATGAAGTGGTCAATCGTTTCCTCAGGCACTTTCTCCCTTGGCGGCGGTGGCGGTTTCGGTGCAAAATGGGCTTCCACCTCGGCCTTCGATATGGCTGCGATTTCCTCCTCCGACCTGTCATAAGCCCTCTGCAGAAGAGGCGTGAGGCTTGGACCATATTTATATCGCTTGCCTCCGCCTGTACTTCCTGTACTACCTCGACTCGTACCGCTACGCACCATAGCTGCGGGGTGTCTCTTCTGCGATTGCTGAGGCGGCGGAGACGGCTGACGGGGCTGAGTTGGACGAGGAGGAGTGGCCGCCTGAAGCTGTGTCGGACTTGGAGGAGGAGTGGCCTGAGGTTGTGCCGGACTTGGAGGAGGAGTGGACGTCTGACACTGTGGCGGACTTGGAGGAGGAGGAGTGGCCTGACACTTTGCCGGACATGGAGGAGGAGTGGCCTGACACTTTGCCGGACTTGGTGGACTTGCAGGACCGGGAGACTGCTGACTCGGTGGCAGACTTCGACGAGGAGTCGGCTGACGCGGTGTCGGTGGCCTTCGAAAGATGATGCAATCCTTTTTCCATAGGATGATACGATGGTTGGCCTCTCCGAGAAAGCGCTCGTCGTCACCTCCAGGAATGTCAAGCTCTAGCTCCGAATATGGGTCCACCACCTCATCAACCAAGACACAAGCATAGCCCGCTGGAATCGGGTTGCAATGGAAGGTTGCCTCGTGGGGATTTGTAAAAGCAACGGCGTCCACCACCGTCATGGGTATGTTCTTCATTTTGACGTGTAGCTCGCAGCTAGTCTTCTCCGTGATGTCATCCACGGGGTATCTACCCAGCATTGCGTCATCCGGGGCGGAACCCACGCTGCTTCTCGGCATGGATGGGGCTGTGCTATCCAATGCTGGATCATTCGCTAGCTGCTGCAGCTGCTGAGACCCCCTTTGCTGGGTAAGTGAGTCGATCTGCTCCTGCTGCCGCTGGAATTTGACTACCAATTCCGTTTGACTTGCTTCTAGGCCTTGAAGGCGTTCATAGTCCCGCTTCCTCTGCTCCTCCTCCATCTTCCTCTTCTTCTCCTCCGCAATCTTCTTTCTCGCATGGGTTCTGTAGTCGGTGTTCCAGTCTGAAAACCCCTCATACCACGGAATAGCGCCCTTGCCTCGTGTTCTTCCCGGGTGTTCAAGATTTCCTAGGGCACGCGTAAGCTCGTCATTCTCTCTGTTGGGCTGGAACACCCCCGATCGTGCCTCTTCTATTGCAACAAGTATCGCATCGTCGGCTCCCTTCAGACTTGCCCTCGTCGAAACATTGC
>NC_041386.1:718447090-718470397 GCF_002162155.2 Triticum dicoccoides
TCCTGACCCTGGGGGGCCAGCTCTTAGTAACCGGAGTGGCACCTGCATCCTCCATCTCTTTCTCAGACTTATCCCACTTAGGCATTGCCACCGCATAGCCACCTGGCCCCAGCTTATGGAACTTATCCTTTTTTTCGGCATTCTTCTTGTTTATTCTCGACCGTTCCTTAGCTAATTCCGAATCCTTGAATTTCACGAAATCGTCCCAATGAGCACGTTGGTTCTCTAGTGTTCCCTCGAATACTGGGGTCTTCCTTCCTCCCTTGATGTACTTGTCCCATTCACGATTCTTGTGGTTCTTGAATGCAACCGCCATCTTCCTAAGAGCAGCGTCCTTGACTTTCTGCACATCTGCTTCTGTGAAATGATCTGGTAGGGTGAAATGTTCCATGAGAGTATCCCAAAGCAGATCTTTTTGATTCTTGTCGACAAAAGTAACATCTGGACGTGGAGCAGCGTCCTCTTTGCCTTTTTGTCTTTTATCTTTTGCTGGCTCTCTCCATTCTTGAAGGGAGATCGGGAGTTGGTCCTTCACAAGAACTCCGCACTGACGAACGAACTTGTCCGCAATGTTCTTAGGCGCTAATGGTTCGTCATTAGGTCTGACTGCCTCGATATTGTACTTTACGCCCTCCTTCAACTTTTTGTTCGGGCCTCGTTTCGTCCTTTTGCCTGAAGATTTGCTCGATCCGGATGGCTGAAAGAACAAAGATCGATTCATTAATATATCTTCAAGTCATTTGAAACATGTGATGATCACCAGATACCTGCTTATATAAATATATATACCTCGCCGGTCTTTGTTGTTTCAGGATCAACATGTTCTTCGTCATCGTCATAATCGTAGTTCATGACTTCATCAATTCGGTCGTCGTGATCGAATATCATATCACCCTCTCCGGTGTTGTTTAGAAATTCGGAGCCGTCATAATCTTCTTCATTCTGATCATCATCTGGCCCGCGTATCATATCGAACATGGTCTGTTCTCTCTCTCTGTCGGTATTGTCTGCCATAGCTTTTATTTAACTAATTCAAAAGAAATATAAAACAATTTAGTATTCAAATTACATCGTCTCGAATAATAGATATAATCTTGAATACTTCATCTAGAATAATAGATATAATCTCGAATACATCGTCTCGAATAATATATAATATTGAATAGTACATCACTGGCTAGCTAATTAAAGATCAAATACTACAGAAGAATCTAGGACACTCGCGGTTCCTGCGGCGCGGGCGGTGGACACCCAAAGAGAAGGAACCCTCACAGGATCATAGCTGAAGTGAGATCCCCGAAGATACTGCCAGGTATTGGAGAACCTGCCGCCCTCTAACGCAACCATGTAGCGATGGACGTGCTCGTCCTCCTCCCTGACACGGCGACGTACCACCTCCGGCGGGGCCGGGTACCTCCGCACCAAAACTGGCCCACGCGAACGCCACCAAACGAGATCAGGGTCGACGACGGGACCCGGGGCCGGGTTCCTCATCAAGCGGCGCGCCCCTCCAGGCAGCACCTCCCAGTGCCAGCCCGGCAGAGCCCAGTCCCGGACATGGGTCGGCTGGACGTCGTCGCGGACGGGTCGACGGCGAGGATGCGGGCCGGGCATCGTCGAGAACAAATACTAGCTATATGCCCGCAAAAAGTAACATTTTTTTAATGATTGGATTTTGATAACTAAAATTTCTAACATTTCTACTATTTCAAAAATCTATATACTATTTCATACTAATTAAGCATCTAACAGTAAAAACAGAAAACACAACTTCTATACATCCATTAAAAAACTGAAAAACAACATTATATAAAAAAATTTCATACTAATTAAACACTAATTATATCCATCTAACATGCATTCATACATATATAATAGTGAAAAAATAATAATCTAAATAATCTAAACTAATTAAACATACAAAATACGTATATACTAATATATACATGCATTAATTCATACATATGTGTGTGTGTGTTCATCATGCTTGTGTGTGTGTATGGGCTCGGGGAGGGGTGGCGCCCATGGTGGCCGTCGGGGGCGAGGGAGAGGGGTAAGAGGGGGAGAGCTCACAGCGGGGCGACGGCGACGGCGAGGCGACGGCCGGGGGCGGTGACGGGCCGGGGCTGCGACGCGGGGACGGCGCGGCGGGGACGGGCCCGGGGCAGCAACGGAGACGAGGGTGGCGACGGGGACGGGGGCGGCGACGGGGACGGGGGCAGCGACGGAGACGAGCGCGGCGACGGGGACGGGGGCGGCGACGGCGACGGAGACGACGGAAACAGAGGAAGAAACAAAGGGAGAATGAAATTTCCGCAAGTGTTGTTTATATAGGAGGGGCCTTTAATACCGGTTTGTGCCACCAACTGGTACTAAAGGCCAGTTTTGGCCAGCCCAAGCGGCGGGAAGCGACCCCCTTTAGTACCGGGTGGTGGCACAAACCGGTACTAAAGGCCCCCCCTTTAGTACCGGTTGGTGTCTCCAACCGGTACTAAAGGCCTCGCGCTGCCACCCCAAAGTTTAGTCCCACCTCGTCGGGCGAAGGGCAGCCGCACTGGTTTATAAACCCAGCCGCGGCTACCACTTCGAACTCCTCTGTATAGCAGGCTTGTGGGCCTAAACTCTGCACGATGCCCTGTGAGTCTGCTGGGCCTTTAAGGCCTGTAATTACACACCTGTGGCCTATCAGGCCCACAGGGCAGCGCCCCAATTTTTTTTATAGTTTTTTTCTTTTCTGCTTTATCTTCTTCTATTTATTTTTGCGTAGTTTTTTGTATAGTTTTTTTCTTTTCTGTTATATTTATTTTCTTTTATTTATTTGTGAGTAGTTTTTCATCTAGTTTGCCAAAATTCAATATTTTCAGAGTTCATTTTGTAGTGATTTTCAATTTCACGGCATTTTGTAAACGATTGAAAAATAGCAAATATAATTTTTTTTCTTTTCTGCTTTATTTTTTCTTCTATTTATTTCTGAGTAGTTTTTTCTTTTCTGCTATATTTATTTTCTTCTATTTATTTTTGAGTAGTTTTTTATATAGTTTTTTTTCTTTTAAGCTATTCTTTTTCTTTCTTTTCTGCTATTTTTTCTTTTCTGCAAAACTTGATGGTCAAAGTCTGGAGTTATAACTTAAAAAAAGAAATGTCGACGTGCAATTAGTTTTTGCCATAACAGAAGAAGTCCGGAGTTGTAGTAAGTTATTAAAAAAAAAAGAGGTGCAATGCTCGTTAATTTGCTTCAAGCCTTTCGGAATAGTGTAAACTGCACTACGCATAGCTCCGTGCAGTCTACCGTATTCCTGAAGGCTTGAAGCTAAGCAACGTGAGCATTGATCCTCTTCTTCATCGTCTCTGCACTCAGGGCTTATAAACCGCTCCTAGTCCCTCTCACTTCACGAGGTGGGACTAAAAAACAGCTTACGTCTGGTTCATCCATGAACCGGTACTAAAGGTGCTCGTGGGGCCCCAGCCTTACCTGACACAACCTAATTAGTACCGGTTCGTGGTACGAACCGGCACTAAATGGTGATGGTGGGGCCATAGCCTGACCGGAGGCTGACACAGCCTCTTTAGGTACAAAAAATTACAAACTTTCTGTTAGTGCCCGTAGTTTTCAAATTTGAATAGTTTCAATTTTGAATTATTTGAAATTAGTGTGAATTTGTTTGCACATAAAATTTCTTCGCGTTTCAAATGCCAAAACACATAACTACCCTAACTATTACAGAGATTCCCCTCTCGGTGCGAAACACAGAAGAAAGTGATGATAGCTAATGAAGCCGATCACATCCCAGATCTTTGGGTGTGAAACTTTTTCTTCGCGTGTGTCCCTTTGCGCCGTAACCATGGAAAATCTTCATCATTTAACGGGATGCTCGGGTCAATATTCACTGTGAATGGAGCAATTTCATCAAACTTTTCATAATCCTCTGACTTGTCTGTCTTGTCATCCACTCCCATGATGTTTCTCTTCCCAGAAAGAACTATGTGCCGCTTTGGCTCATCGTACGATGCATTCGCTTCCTTATCTTTTCTTTTTCTTGGCTTGGTAGACATGTCCTTCACATAGAAAACCTGTGCCACATCATTGGCTAGGACGAATGGTTCGTCTGCATACGCAAGATTGTTGAGATCCACTGTTGTCATTCCGTACTGCGGGTCTTCCGTTACCCCGCCTTGTGTCATATTGACCCATTTGCACCGAAACAAAGGGACCTTTAAACCACGTTGATAGTCAAATTCCCATATGTCATGTATATAACCATAATATGTTTCCTTTCCCGTCTTGGTTTCTGCATCAAAGTGGACACCACTGTTTTGGTTGGTGCTCTTCTTATCTTGGGCGATCGTGTAAAATGTATTACCATTTATCTCGTACCCTTTGAAAGTCATTATATTCGAAGATGGTAACTGGGACAGCAAGTACAGGTCATCTTCAGTAGAGGTGTCATGCATGGTACGTGTCTGCAACCAGCTGGCGAAACTCCTGGTTTGTTCACGTGTAATCCAGTCATCAGACCGCTCCGGGTGTTTGGAGCGTAGCAAATTCTTGTGTTCATCCATATACGGAGCCACCAAGGTTGAATTCTGTAGAACTGTGTAGTGTGCTTCAGTGAGAGAATGTCCGTCCATACATATTAATTGTTCCCCTCCTAGCGTGCCTTTTCCATCCAGTCTGCCCTTATGCCGCGATTCAGGAACACCAATCGGCTTAAGGTCAGGAATAAAGTCAATACAAAACTCAATGACCTCCTCATTTTGATGGCCCTTGGATATGCTTCCTTCTGGCCTAGGACGGTTATGAACATATTTCTTTAAGACTCCCATGAACCTCTCAAAGGGGAACATATTGTATAGAAATACAGGACCCAAAACGTTAATCTCTTCGCATAGGTGAACTAGGACGTGCGTCATGATGTTGAAGAAGGATGGTGGGAACACCAACTCGAAACTGACAAGACATTGCACCAAATCATTCTGTAACCTTGGTATGATTTATGGATCAATTACCTTCTGAGAGATTGCATTGAGAAATGCACATAGCTCCACAATGGCTAATCGAACGTTTTCCGGTAGAAGCCCCCTCAATGCAACCGGAAGCAGTTGCGTCATAATCACGTGGCAGTCATGAGACTTTAGGTTCTGGAACTTTTTCTCTGCCATGTTTATTATTCCCTTTATATTCGACGAGAAGCCAGATGGTACCTTAATACTGAGCAGGCATTCAAAGAAGATTTCCTTCTCTTCTTTGGTAAGAGCATAGCTTGCATGACCCTGATGTATGCCGTCTACTCCATGCATACGTTGCTGGTCCTCCCGTGCCTCAGGTGTATCTTTTGTCTTCCCATACACGCCCAAGAAGCCAAGCAGGGTCACGCAAAGATTCTTCGTTACGTGCATCACGTCGATTGCGGAGCGGACCTCTAGGTCTTTCCAATATGGCAGGTCCCAAAATATAGATTTCTTCTTCCACATGGGTGCGCGTCCGTCAGCGTCCTTTGGAACAGGTTGTCCGCCAGGACCCTTTCCAAATATCACCTTCAAATCCTTGACCATATCATGTACATCAGCACCAGTACGGTGGCGAGGCTTCGTCCGGTGATCCGCCTCACCTTTGAAATGCTTGCCTTTCTTTCTTACGGGATGCCTGCTCGGAAAAAATCGATGATGTCCCAGGTACACATTCTTCTTACAACTATTCAAATATATACTATCGGTATCATCCAAACAGCGTGTGCATCCGCGGTATCCCTTATTTGTCTGTCCTGAAAAGTTACTGAGAGCAGGCCAATCATTGATGGTCACGAACAGCAACGCCTTTAGGTCAAATTCTTCCCCCATGTGCTCATCCCACGCACGTACACCTGTTCCATTCCACAGTTGTAAGAGTTCTTCAACTAATGGCCTTAGGTACACATCAATGTCGTTGCCGGGTTGCTTAGGGCCTTGGATGAGCACTGGCATCATAATGAACTTCCGCTTCATGCACAACCAAGGAGGAAGGTTATACAAACATAGAGTCACAGGCCAGGTGCTATGGTTGCTGCTCTGCTCCCCAAAAGGATTAATGCCATCTGCGCTTAGACCAAACCATACGCTCCTTGCGTCATCTGCAAACTCCTTCCCGTACTTTCTTTTGATTTTTCTCCACTACGACCCGTCAGCGGGTACTCTCAACTTTCCGTCTTTCTTACGGTCTTCTCTGTGCTATCGCATCGCCTTGGCATGCTCTTTGTTTTGGAACAAATGTTTCAACCGTGGTATTATAGGAGAATACCACATCACCTTGGCAAGAATCTTCTTCCTGGGGCGCTCGCCCTCGACATCACCATGCTCATCGCGGCTGATCTTATAGCGCAATGCACCACATACCGGGCAAGCGTTCAAATCCTCGTACTCACCGCGGTAGAGGATGCAATCATTAGGGCATGCATGTATCTTCTGCACCTCTAACCCTAGAGGGCAGACAGCCTTCTTTGCTTCATGCGTACTCTCGGGCAATTCGTTGTCCTTTGGAAGCATATCCTTTATCACTACCAGCAACTTTCCAAATCCCTTGTCAGATACACCATTCTCTGCCTTCCATTGCAGCAATTCCAGTGTGGTGCCCAGCTTTTTCTTGTCACCTATGCAATTCGGGTACAACAATTTTTTGTGATCCTCTAACATGCGCTGCAACTTCTTCTTCTCCAAATCACTTGCGCAGTTTCTCTTTGCATCGGCAATGGCCCGACCTAGATCATCAACGGGCTCATCTGATGCCTCTTCTTCAGCTTCTTCCCGCATTGCCGGCTCAGCTTCTTCCCGCATTGCCGGCTCAGCTTCTTCCCCCATTGTTGTATCATCGTATTCAAGGAACCCAAGGGCAGGATAGCTGTCGTCGTCCTCTTCTTCTTCATTGTCTTCCATCATAACCCCTCTTTCTCCGTGCTTGGTCCAAACATTATAGTGGGGCATGAAACCGGACTCAAACAGGTGGACGTGAATGGTTCTTGACGTAGAGTAATTGCGACCATTCTTACATCCAGCACATGGACAAGGCATAAAATCATCCGCCCGCTTGTTTGCCTCAGCCGCAAGCAGAAAAGTATGCACGCCCTCAACGAACCGGGGAGAGCATCGGTCATCGTACATCCATTGCCGGCTCATCTTCATTACACAACACCGAATAGACCAAATTAATACAAGTTCATACATAAAGTTCATACAACACTTAAATGCAACAAACAAATAACTCTCTAGCTAAAGCATTTAAATGAAACAACAAATGCGATCAAGATCGCAACTAAGGTAACAATTGATCCAATAGCATAATGATACCAAGCCTCACTATCGATGGCATATTTTCTAATCTTTCTAATCTTCAAGCGCATTTTCTCCATCTTGATCTTGTGATCATCGACGACATCGGCAACATGCAACTCCAATTCGATCTTCTCCCCCTCAATTCTTTTCAATTTTTCTTTCAAGTACTCGTTTTCTCTTTCAACTAAATTTAACCTCTCGACAATAGGGTCGGCTGGAATTTCCGTTCACATACCTCCTAGATAAAAATATCTATGTCAACTTGATGGGCATAATTTGTCATAAACACGAAATGCAACAAATAGTTTTAAAAGAGAATATACCACATCCGAATCATAACAAGGACGAGGGCCGACGGGGACGGATATCAAAACCATGGCACTATGTATAACAAACAACGTACGGGTAAGATAATTATTATACGAGTAACTATATATCCAAATCACACAAACATCAATTTTTTATATAAAATTTCATGAACAAGAGGCTCACCACAAGGTGGTGCCGGCGACGGGACGGTGCGGGCGATCGACGGTGGTTACGACGGAGATTTAGAAGGCACTAAGTAAACCACACCTACATATGCAAACTAAGTGTTATTTGACCTCAAATTGCATATAAATCAAATACTACCACATATAATTCCTCCCAAATTACTAAAACCCACAATTAATCACTATATAAACCAATGCAAGAGCTAATCTAGCAATGAGAGATGAAAGGACAAAGTTGCTAACCTTGGTGATCATTTGAATGGATGAGGGCCTGCAAATCTTGACAAATTTGGGGCAAATTTTGTGATGAACTCGAGAGGAAGACGGGAAGAACAGAGGAGAGGGAGAGGAGAAAGGGGGAAGAACAGAGTGCGGGTGGACGAAGGATTTATATAGGACGACCTTTAGTACCGGTTCGTGCCACGAACCGGTACTAAAGGTGCTGGAAGAGCTCCACTCTGACAACATCCTGCCACCACTCTCATTAGTACTGGTTCGTGGGACGAACCGGTGCTAAAGGTTTGCCACGAACCGGTACTAAAGAGCTCCTCCCGGCTAGCCGTTGGAACAGGCACTAATGAACACATTAATGCCGGTTCTGTTACAAACCGGGACTAATGTGTCTCACATTTGACCCTTTTCTACTAGTGAAGAAAGAAAGGTTTCCGGGGTGCCCTAACAAAACATGGCGGCCCACCCCTAACTTCAGAGCGTGCTTCGTGAGATTGTGAGCCTCGACATTCGAGCTCCTAAACTCATGAACAAAATTACAAGTAGTAAAAAACCTACTAGACTCTATTATTTCATGTATTATCGCACCATAACTTGCCAAGCACTGTTGCTTGATATCGTCCACCACCACCATTCAATCAGAAGCAACATGTATTTTTTGTTCATCCAAATCTTGAGCAAGAGCCAGAGCCTCTCGAACTGCCAAAGCCTCCAGTGTCGTGGGATCACCAATTGTGCTGAAACCAATCGCCGAGGCCCCCCAAAAGAGACCGTTCTGATCCCGACAAACTGCAGCTACAACACCCCTTCCCTGATTACCTCTTTTTGCTGCATCAACATTAATTTTTGCTAGACTCGTCGGAGGGCGAAGCCACTGAGTTGGCCTAGGAGTAGGTTGGACAGTAGCCGTCCTTCCTGATGACTCAACACTCTTGAGATCATTCAGGTACGAGATAATAAACTGGTGAGTAGACATTGGGCTAGTGAATATATCTTCGTAGATCGCCTTTCTCCTTGCTCGCCACACAGCCAGAGTGATATAATTAGCTTCACAAAAGTTGTGTGATCAAGAACCTCGTGCATAGAGAAAAGCTAGTTCTTCGCATTAGCATCACTGTTCATGCTCATCTGTTCAACCAGATGCTCACCCGATAAAGCCCATATGCACCTCGACATGGTGCAATCCAGTAATGCGTGCCTCCATGAGTTCGGGGCTCCGCACAGCGCACAGAGAGGAGACTGAGACATGTTGCCGTGGTGTAGGACATCCGCCGTAGGCACTAAGTGTTGTGCTAAACGCCATGCAAAAAAATTCTGGTTCGATGGAAATTTAGTATGCCACAGTGAGGTCCATGCTTTCCCTTGGGAAGTCATATCCGAGGCTCCGGCATTTTCATCTATCCAGTTCTCTCTCTGGTATTTGGTGTTGAGCACCATTTGATATGCGGACTTAACTGAGAAGACGCCCCGGCGTTCGGCATTCCAAGCCCAAAAATCTTCTATGTTACGTGTGCACAATGGTATTGCCAAGATAGCATCTGCATCAAAGGGAATAAAACTGACCGGATTAGCTCTTCTCTCCAGCTAGCCATCGAGGCAGCAATCAACTCAGAAACGAGCATTGGGGGGTTCGCCACCAGTGCCGTGATGGGCCTCATCATACCAGCCCTAGGGAGCCAGTTATTCTCTCATATATACGTGGACGCTCCGTTGCCTATTCTTTTATTGAGTCCTTGCTTCAGGACATCCCTCCCGTCAATGATGGCACGCCAAATTTGTGAAGGGTGACTACCCAGCTCAGCGTCTAGAATTGTTCCATGCGGATAGTAAGCGGCTTTAAGGATCCGCGCACTCAAAGAGGAGGACTCATGCAAAAGCCTCCACGACTATCGTGCTAACAAGGCCAGGTTAAAGATCTCCATATCCCGAAAGCCCAAACCTCCCAAATGTTTAGGGTGTGTCATCACGTCCCACGCCACCCATGCAGGTTTTCGTTTGCCTTGCTTGCTCCCCCACCAGAACTGTCAAATGATCGATGTAATATTGTCACATAGTCCTCTCGGCAAACGGAAGCATGCCATTGAGTATACTGGTATTGCTTGAGCCATGGATTTAATTAGTACCTCCTTTCCTACAGCTGATAAAAGTTTTTCCATCCATCCTCTTACCTTCTCCCATATCTGGTCTCTGAGATACTTAAACTTTCCCATCTTTGCTTGGCCAACATCAGTAGGCATTCCTAGATATCTGTCACTCAACGACTCATTATGAACATGCATAATGTCCTTGACTGCATCTCTTCTCTATTGTGGACAGCCCTTACTGAAAAATATAGATGACTTGTCATTATTGATCTTCTGACCAGATGCATTACAATATATTTCCAACAGGTTTGATACTGCAGTCGCACCCTCCGTACTAGACTTAAAAAGCAACAGGCTATCGTCAGCGAAGAGGAGGTGGTTCGCAACCGGAGCTGTACGAGCCACCTTGATTCCCTCTAGGCCTGACGACTCGGAACTGAATTTTAAAAGGCACGAAAGGCCCTCTGCTGCAATTAAGAAAAGATAAGGGGAAATGGGATCTCCCTGCCGAATTCCTCTGGATGGCACAAAGTGTTCAAGCTTCTCACCATTAAACATGACTGAAAAAGAGATAGAACGAACCATGCTCATAACTGTATCAACCCATGACTGTGCAAAACCCAATCTCTCCATCATGGCCTGCAGATAGTCCCACTCTAGCCTATCATAGGCTTTCATCATATCAAGTTTCAGCGCACAATAATTATTGGACTTGGACTTATTCCGCTTCATAAAGTGTAGGCACTCATAAGCACAAATTATGTTGTCTGTAATTAGCCTACCGGGGAAAAAAGTTAACTGCTCATGAGAGATGTGTAGGAGATATGCCCTAGAGGCAGTAATATCAGTTATTTTGTATCTCCGAAGTTTGTAATGAATGTTTAGCTTCCATGCTATAACTGCAATGACTCTCGAGTCTGCAATATCCACGAGGCTCGGAGGAAAACTCATGTGCACGTGTGGTATACTAAACGGTAAAATGTATTCCTAGTCTTGCCTCTAAGACTGGCTCATGTATTGCATGATGATCATGTTTTCCTGATCATGGGCATGTCTATGCTGGCAATTATGAGGGCACAATGTTGGTAGAACATTTGTGTTGAATCGACCCATTTTGATGTTATGCTATGAGATACATTCGTCACAAGTTAATGGTTAAATAACACAGAGAAGTTAATGTTTGCATAATTCCTTAGACCATGAGAGTATCGAGTTCCTTCATACTTGCTTCGTGAACTTTGGGGTTTGTTAAACGTCATCCGTAACTGGGTGGCTATTACGGCGTCTTACGGGTTCACGGAAAGGTATGGCAAGTAACAAGATAGCTCAAGATTGGGATTTGCTCCTCCGACGATGGAGAGATATACTCGGGCCCTCTCGGTGTAATGGTATCCATCATCGTCTGGCCAGACACATTATGATTTGATCACTGGGATGCCGGAACACGGAAACGAGAAAAGAGAACAAAACCGGTAACGAGGTAACTTGCATGTTGGACAAATTGTTGATCCACATGAATGCAATAAATCTCACCTTGGGTGTTTGTGACATATCATGAAACAAAAGGAATAGCTCACTGCAACGGGAGGTTCACTCGAATATTCATTCGTGTGGGTATAGGGGTCAATATGGGTGTCCACGGCTCCGATGTTGATCATTGATCGGAAGGGGTTCCGGGTCATGTCTATACTTCACCGAACCTATAGGGTCACACGCTTAAGGGTCATCTATCTGTTGAATACTAGACAGGGAGTCTGAGAGAAAATCACCGAAAAAGTTTCGGCACCGGAAAAGTTTCGGACAACGGAATCGTACCGCAGAGAGAGGTCATCGGATGAGTTTCGATGATACTGAAAAGTTGTTTCGGGATATACCATTAAGTCAAATTGGTTTCGGCAAATGCCTGATAATTCTTGGAGGGTGCCAGAATCATTTTGAAAGCTTTTTGGAATTTTCTGAGATAAAAACCGGAAATGTTCCGGAGCTGCCGGAGCCACTTCAGATGCGTTTCACAGATGAAAATCACTAAAACCGGAATTGTTTCGGAACGCATTGAAAATTATTATGGTGGGTACTGGAAATGTTCTAAGCCTACATAAATATTTTCAATTTGAACGGACGCTGAAAAATGTCGTCGTGAATAGTGAAAGTGTTTTTTGGGATATTTATGTGGAGCCACCTTTTTGGACTTGGTCAAAGTTCTAGAAGGTAGTGGCTTACAAGGGAAGGAACCCCATTTGGGGGGGGGGCCTAGGGGTGGCCGGCCATGGGTGGTGGAGCTCCTTGGAGCTCCACATGGCATCCCATTTTACCTTAACACCCTCATGTGTGACCTAATGCATGGGGTTTTTTGGTAAAAATATGGAGGCACACTACCCCTTGGCTTTCCTATAAATAGAGGAGGTGAGGGCTGCCATCTCTTCATCCCTTGCTCTCACACACATGCCATGCATTATCTGGCTTCTTCTCTCCCTCCCACGAAAAGAGTTTCGTAGAGCCGCAAGGCTGTCTAGGTTCCGGCAGGAACTAGTTCTGGACAGCGAAGCCCTGCCGGATAGCTGACACCGTATGTGTGCAACCCCGTAGAGAGATTGTAGTCTTCGATCTTTTGCCCGAGGGGCTGTTCGAGTGTCCTCCCGAAGGGCTGTCGGAGTCTTCGTCCAAGTTTTGAGGGTCCTCCCGAAGGGCTGTCCGTGACATCGTCCGGGGGACTGTCCGACCGCCTCCCGAAGGGCTGTCCGGAGAGGGAGTACATCCTCGCGGTTGGGAGGTTGTAAATCCTAGCTGCGGGGATCTGCACCGACGATCTACACCGACTCTTCTTTCGCTGCGCTCCGAGTCGGTACGGATCAGATCAAACCTTGTATGCAGTCTCCATAGTGGTCCTGGGCGTGTTCGTTATACCGAAAATTTTCGTTTTCCATTGCGTTCCCCTACAGTGGCATCAAGAGCCTTGCTATGCGTAGATACAGGTTACGATCTAGAATACATGGAGATGTATGGGTATTGCATAATATAATTTTGGAGTAGATGAGATCTATTGTCGAAAATTATTTATGCGGGTGACAGATGAAATCTGTTACCCGACGTTCTTGTCGCTTCCCTAGAATTTGCGTTTGCTCAATCTCGAGACAGCATGGTGGAATTTGACAAAGTTCTGGCAATCCGCGATCCTGATTGATCATGGAAGTGCTATCAGTTCTTTGGGTTCTGCCATAGTCAAAAGAAAGATGAAATTCGTAGATAAAAGGGCATTGCAGATATGATCTGCACGGGGGTCATGCGTATGACGAAGTTTAGTATGGGGCTCGAGATTTAAATTATCTCGTGTTTCATACACCCTGAGATGTTAATTTAGCAACTTGAATAATCATACTTGATGATAAAACGTTGGTAGCTGCGGTTTAAGTCAAAACCTTAGAAGCCACGTAAAATAAAATTTTGCATAAACCGATTAGAGGCGTCTAACTTGGTTTTGCAGGATGTGCATGTGATGTGGTATAGCAATGCTCATATTCAATTTGATTATGTATGAGATAACTATATGATGTAATTAACATGACCTGTGTGTCATGATTCGGCATGATGGCTGGAGCCATATGATTGCACTTTAATGACCTGCGTGTCGATCTTAAGTAATACACTTATTTTATTAGCTATGGAGATAGCAATATTATCTGGTGCACTGACAAGGTGGTGGCAATCTTCGCAAAGGTGAACACCGACGCAAATGCCGGAGACGAAGAAATACTTGACTTCTCCGTCAGAAGAGGCTATACCATATCATGCTATTATGAATTGCCTGAGATGTTTATCCCTCTTGATGCACCCTTCTTGATTGCGCGGTAGTCGCTTATTAGGGTGATATCTAACTTAAAATATCAAGTAGTTAGTGTTCTCCCAAGTGCAGCACCGTCACAACATCTATCCTTTCGGGGTGCGCCATGGATGCATGGGTACGAACGATTGGAGAAATGTAAGGCGGGTGAGGTCAGACCTCTCAGCAAGATCACTTGGTTGTCTTGACGTTCATGGCAGGATCGTCCTGATCTCGGAACACACGCATCGAAAGATGAACAAGAGTCACATGGAGATGTGATCGGCAAGTTGGCCTACCAATTGAAATCCTCATCATGAGATGATGATTCTATGACGTTGAATTGATATTTGGATCTTGAATCACTCAAAATCAATTTTGAGAGATATTGATTTGAGTGGGAGCACACTTTAGAATAAAAATGTTTATTCACTAGTGCAAATTTCATTATAAACAAAGTCTAAGTGAAACATATGTTTTCCGTTGTAGATCAAATGGCTCGCAACACCGCGTTCAACTTAGGCCCGATGTTAGAGAAAGAGAAGTTAGCTACGACTGGAAACAACTATGCGAACTGGGTCCGTAACCTAAGGATTGTCCTCAGGAGCGCTAAGAAACTGTATGTGCTTGAAACTGCTCTTCCAGCTAAACCGGCGGCAGAGGCCCCGGAAGATGAACAAAATGTCTGGGCCACTAAGGATGATGATCACAACTTAGTGCAGTGCCTCATGCTAGCTTGCATGAATACAGGGCTTCAAAAACGTTTTGAATTCCATAAACCCCGTGATATGATCCGGGAATTGGATGCTCTGTACAAAGAAACCGCAAAGTCTGAACGATATGATATCATGAAGGCTTTGATGGATTGCAAGATGGCTGAGGGTAGTTCAGTTGGCGAACACGTGGTCAAAATGATTGGCTATTCTGAAAGGCTTAAAGCCCTGGAATTTCCACTTCCACCTGGCCATATGATGGACATGTTGCTTTCTTCACTCCCCCCGTCTTACGACGGTTTTGTCATGAACTACAACATGACAGGGATGGAGAAGACACCAGAAGAGGTGCTCGCCATGCTGAAAACTACAGAGGGAGGACTGCGGAAAAATCGAAAGCAAGTGTTGCTTGTGAATAAAACCGCCAGTTTCAAAAAGAAGAAAGGCAAGCCAAAGAAGGGCAAGGGCACCGGTAAGACCGGCTCCCAAAGCAACTCTAAGGGTGGAGCCAAGAATGAAACTGAGTGCTTCTACTGCAAGGGCACAGGACACTGGAAGAGAAACTGCAAGAAGTATCTGGAAGATAAGAAGACCGGGAAAACCGGAAAAGGTATAATTGTTATACAAGTTAATGTCATTGATGTTTTACTTGCTAGCGAAAATTCGAAGTCTTGGGTATTTGATACCGGATCGGTTGCTCACATTTGCAACTCGATACAGGGGCTTCAGAAGGTGCGCAAGCTGGCAAAGAATGAAGTCGTAATGCGCGTCGGGAACGGCACTGGGATCGCCGCTCAAGCCGTCGGCATTATGCCTCTACGTCTCCCTTCAGGATTTATCCTAGAACTAAGTAACTGTTATTTTGTTCCACTGTTGTGTAGAAACATTATCTCCGGATCGTGTTTAGTACACGATGGGTATTCGTACAAGTCTGAGAACAATGGTTGTTCACTTTATTGTAAGGATATGTTTTATGGATTTGCACCCATTGTTGGGGGCCTTTTCATACTAAATCTTGAATGTGAAAATGATGTCTTTAACGTGAATGCCAAACGCCTTAAGAAGGCTGATACCACCACCACTTACTTGTGGCACTGTCGGCTTGGCCACATCGGAAAGAAACGCATGCAAAGACTCCAGAGAGATGGAGTTTTACCGTCCTTTGATTTTGAATCATTTGACACATGTGAAGCTTGTCTGATGGGGAAAATGACCAAGACGCCGTTCATGGGTCATCCTGAACGGGCGGGTGAATTATTGGAAATAATACATAGTGATGTATGTGGTCCAATGAGAACAGCCGCACGGGGTGGTTATTTCTACTTCGTGACTTTTACTGATGATTTAAGTCGGTATGGCTATATATACTTAATGAAGCATAAGTCGGAAACCTTTGAAAAGTTCAAAGAATTTCAGAATGAGGTGGAAAATCATCGTAACAAAAAGATTAAGTTTCTGCGGTCTGATCGCGGAGGCGAATATCTTAGTCATGAGTTTGGCCAACATCTGAGTGACGGTGGAATCGTTTCACAGCTTACGCCTCCCGGAACTCCACAGAGAAATGGAGTATCGGAAAGACGTAATCGAACCCTGTTGGACATGGTAAGGTCAATGATGTCTCTTACAGATCTGCCGATATCTTTTTGGGGTCATGCACTTGAAACTGCTGCTCACACACTAAACAGAGCACCGTCTAAGTCTGTTAAGACGACACCACATGAGATGTGGAATGGGAAGAAACCCAGTTTGTCGCATCTTAAAATTTGGGGATGTGAGGTACATGTAAAACGTTTACAACCTACCAAACTCGACCCCAGATCAGACAAGTGTAACTTTGTACGTTATCCAAAAGAAACAATTGGGTATTCCTTCTACCTACCCTCCGAGCACAAAGTGTTTGTCGCTAAAAGTGGAGTCTTTCTTGAGAAAGAATTTCTCGCCAAAGAATTAAGTGGGAGGAGAGTACAACTTGATGAGATTAGTGAATCTTCGGCAACTGTTGATATGGCTAAGGAACCGGAAGAAATTCCACTAATTATCCCTGCAACTAAGCCGAAAGTTGTCGCGTATGATGCAGAGACTTCAGACAATGTTGTAACTAAACCGCGCAGATCAGGTAGGGCTATCCAGCCACCTGAATGGTTTCATAACGAAATCTTCATTCTTGAAGACGATGAACCTGCGCACTACAAGGAAGCGATGGCCGAGCCCAGCTCAAAAGAATGGCACAAAGCCATGAGATCCGAAATGGAATCCATGTACGAAAACTAAGTTTGGAACTTGGAAGAACTTCCAGAAGGCGTAAAGCCGATTGGTTGTAAATGGATTTTCAAAAGAAAGACGGACGCGGATGGTAACATTACTATCCACAAAGCTAGACTTGTTGCAAAAGGGTTCACGCAAGTTCCAGGAGTGGACTACGACGATACTTTCTCGCCCATAGCTATGCTTAGGTCTGTTCGGATATTGCTGGCAATTGCTGCTTATTTCGACTATGAAATATGGCAGATGGATGTCAAAACGGCTTTCCTAAATGGAAACCTCAAAGAGGATGTATACATGATACAACCAGAAGGTTTTGTCATTCATAAGGATGCTGGAAAGGTATGCAAACTTCAGAAAGCCATTTATGGTCTGAAGCAAGCCTCAAGGAGCTGGAACATTCGTTTTGATGAAGTGGTCAAAGAATTTGGCTTCATCAGGAATGACGAAGAATCTTGTGTTTACAAGAAGTTTAGTGGGAGAGCAAAAGCATTTCTAATCTTGTATGTGGATGACATATTGTTGATTGGAAATGATGTGAATTTTCTTAGCGAAATAAAAGACTCATTGAAAAATAGGTTTTCAATGAAAGACTTAGGTGAAGCGGCATATGTATTGGGCATCAAAATCTATAGAGATAGATCAAAACGCCTGATAGCGCTTAGCCAAAGCATGTACATTGACAAGGTGTTGAAAAGGTTCAACATGGAGAACTCCAAGAAAGGCCTACTCCCCATGTCACCTGGCATAGTGCTTTGCAAGAATCAGAGTCCTCGGACTCTCGATGAGCGAGTGCAAATGAATGATGTTCCATATGCCTCGGCAGTTGGTTCTATTATGTATGCCATGCTATGTACAAGACCGGACGTTTCCTATGCGCTAAGTGTTAGCAGCCAGTACCAAAGTGATCCAGGGTTGGAACACTGGGCCGCAGTCAAGGGTATTCTTAAGTACCTCAGAAGGACCAAGGATTTACTCCTTGTGTATGGAGGTGATGAAGAGCTCATTGTAAGTGGTTACACTAATGCAGGCTTCATGACTGACCCAGATGACTTCAAATCTCAATCAGGCTTGATTGGAAAAGTTCCAAACAAAAGACTGTGGCGGATTCTACAACGGAGGCAGAATATGTTGCTGCTTCAGAAGCCTCCAAGGAGGCGGTATGGATCAAGCAATTTCTTCAAGAACTTGGTGTGGTTCCTAGTGCCCAGGACCCGATGGAGATCTATTGTTATAATAGTGGCGCCGTGGCTCAGGCAAGGGAGCCAAGTTCGCACCATAAGACAAGACATATTCAACGCAAATATAAGCTCATTCGACATCATGTCGAAGAGGGTTTAGTGAAAGTACGCAAAGTTCACACGGATCTGAATGTGTCAGACCCGATGACGAAGCCTCTACCACGAGCAAAGCATGAGCAACACCGGATAGCAATTGGTGTTAGGGAAGCCATGTAACTGGATTATGACTATAGTGCAAGTGGGAGTTTGTAGGAGATATGCCCTAGAGGCAGTAATATCAGTTATTTTTTATCTCCGAAGTTTGTAATAAATGTTTAGCTTCCATGCTATAACTGCAATGACTCTCGAGTCTGCAATATCCACGAGGCTCGGAGGAAAACTCATGTGCACGTGTGGTATACTAAACGGTAAAATGTATTCCTAGTCTTGCCTCTAAGACTGGCTCATGTATTGCATGATGATCATGTTTTCCTGATCATGGGCATGTCTATGCTGGCAATTATGAGGGCACGATGTTGGTAGAACATTTGTGTTGAATCAACCCATTTTGATGTTATGCTATGAGATACATTCGTCACAAGTTAATGGTTAAATAACACAGAGAAGTTAATGTTTGCATAATTCCTTAGACCATGAGAGTATCGAGTTCCTTCATACTTGCTTCGTGAACTTTGGGGTTTGTTAAACGTCATCCGTAACTGGGTGGCTATTACGGCGTCTTACGGGTTCACGGAAAGGTATGGCAAGTAACAAGATAGCTCAAGATTGGGATTTGCTCCTCCGACGATGGAGAGATATACTCGGGCCCTCTCGGTGTAATGGTATCCATCATCGTCTGGCCAGACACATTATGATTTGATCACTGGGATGCCGGAACACGGAAACGAGAAAAGAGAACAAAACCGGTAACGAGGTAACTTGCATGTTGGACAAATTGTTGATCCACAGGAATGCAATAAATCTCACCTCGGGTGTTTGTGACATATCGTGAAACAAAAGGAATAGCTCACTGCAACGGGAGGTTCACTCGAATATTCATTCGTGTGGGTATAGGGGTCAATATGGGTGTCCACGGCTCCGATGTTGATCATTGATCGGAAGGGGTTCCGGGTCATGTCTATACTTCACCGAACCTATAGGGTCACATGCTTAAGGGTCATCTATCTGTTGAATACTAGACAGGGAGTCTGAGAGAAAATCACCGAAAAAGTTTCGGCACCGGAAAAGTTTCGGACAGCGGAATCGTACCACAGAGAGAGGTCATCGGATGAGTTTCGATGATACCGAAAAGTTGTTTCCGGATATACCATTAAGTAAAATTGGTTTCGGCAAATGCCTGATAATTCTTGGAGGGTGCCAGAATCATTCTGGAAGCTTTTTGGAATTTTCTGAGATAAAAACCGGAAATGTTCCGGAGCTACCGGAGCCACTTCAGATGCGTTTCGCACATGAAAATCACTAAAACCGGAATTATTTCAGAACGCGTTGAAAATTATTATGGTGGGTACTGGAAATGTTCTAAGCCCACATAAATATTTTCAGTTCGAACGGACGCTGAAAAATGTCGTCGTGAATAGTGAAAGTGCTTTTTGGGATATTTATGTGGAGCCACCTTTTTGGACTTGGTCAAAGTTCTAGAAGGTAGTGGCTTACAAGGGAAGGAAACCCATTTGGGGGGGGGGCCTAGGGGTGGCCGGCCATGGGTGGTGGAGCTCCTTGGAGCTCCACATGGCATCCCATTTTACCTTAACACCCTCATGTGTGACCTAATGCATGGGGTTTTTTGGTAAAAATATGGAGGCACACTACCCCTTGGCTTTCCTATAAATAGAGGAGGTGAGGGCTGCCATCTCTTCATCCCTTGCTCTCATACACATGCCATGCATTATCTGGCTTCTTCTCTCCCTCCCACGAAAAGAGTTTCGTAGAGCCGTAAGGCTGTCTGGGTTCCGGCAGGAACTAGTTCTGGACAGTGAAGCCCTGCCGGATAGCTGACACCGTATGTGTGCAACCCCGTAGAGAGATTGTAGTCTTTGATCTTTTGCCCGAGGGGCTGTTCGAGTGTCCTCCCGAAGGGCTGTCCGAGTCTCCGTCCAAGTTTCGAGGGTCCTCCCGAAGGGCTGTCCGTGACATCGTCCGGGGGACTGTTCGACCGCCTCCCGAAGGGCTGTCCGGAGAGGGGGTACATCCTCGCGGTTGGGAGGTTGTAAATCCTATCTGCGGGGATCTGCACCGAAGATCTACACTGACTCTTCTTCCACTGCGCTCCGAGTCGGTACGGATCAGATCAAACCTTGTATGCAGTCTCCATAGTGGTCCTGGGCGTGTTCGCTATATCAAAAATTTTCATTTTCCATTGCGTTCCCCTACAAGATGATATCCGGTAGTATCTGTTTAAGTCTATTGACAACCACTTTTGAAGCAATCTTGTAGATGACATTGCACAGGCTAATGGGACGAAACTGTGCTAGCTGAGTCGGGTTCAAGACCTTTGGAATGAGTACCAAAACCGTATCATTCACACATTCTGCACTTCCCTCACCTCTGACAATCCTGAGAACTGCACGGGTCACCTCTTCACCACATATGTCCCAATGACGCTGATAGAAGTGAGCCGGGAACCCATCAGGCCCCGGTGCCTTTGTCGGGAACATCTGAAAAGGGCTATCTTCACCTCCTCATTAGTGTATGGAGCTAAAAGTATATCATTCATTTGTTGAGTTACCTTTTTGGCACTTTGGATAGGACTTGATCCATTCCATTGACACCCTCTGACGTGTAGAGACTTTTGTAAAAATCTGAAACCATTGATCTCAACGCTCCGGGATCATCAATGATCTCCCCCAAAGAGTTGGCAAGAGCTTTGATCATATTCCTCTTGCGCTTCTGACTCGCACGAAGATGAAAAAAATGAGTGTTTATGTCTCCTGCCGACAACCATTCCAGACGCGATTGCTGCCTTCACATCAGTTCCTCCCTATGAAACAGTTCAATCAACCTCTCATTGATTTCCAGCTCTACATGAGATGGTCCCATCCTCGCTGGGTTACTCCTCAGGCGTTCGAGTTCTGATTTGAGGCCCTTGATCTCCTTACGTACCGACCCGAACGTATTCTTGTTCCATCGTCCCAAATCTGTGGCCACCTGGCCTAGTTTGACACACAGCTCTTGCATTCTCGTTGTAGCACCGCCTGCTGTCCAGCTATGGATCAATGTGTCGCTCAGGTTCTCGTGCGTGCCCCACATCACCTCGTACTTGAACGATCTTGGTGCTCTGGCTGCTGGCCCATCATGCATGGTAAGTAAGATCGGGCAGTGATCCGAGGTGGCCGCCGTAAGATGTTTCAGATGTGCCGTCGGGAAACGTTCATTCCAACAGCCGTTGCCAATGCTCGGTCAAGCCTCACCCTGGTGTAACTCCCTCCCCTGACTTTCTTCTCATACGTCCAGAATTGTCCCTGATAGCCCATATACATAAGCATGCAAACGTCCACGGCCTCCCAGAAGCCCTGAATCTGAGCATTACTCCTTTCTCCTATTCCTTCTTGCTCTTCCGGACGTAAAACTTCATTAAAATCTCCTATACACAACCAAGGATCATCTCTCAAGTTGCTAATCCCTTTTAAAGTGTCCCACGTTTGATGCCTCAAGTGGGTCTGAGCTTCCCCATATACTAATGTCATCCTCCACGGATTCAAGTTCTCCTCAACAATCAAGCAATCAATCTGATACGATGAATAACCCAAAATCTCAACATTTATTGAATTGTTCCAAAAAATCCCTAGACCTCCACTTCTACCTTGACTACTCACAACGTAGCCATTATCATAACCAAAAGTTGCAGCTAAACTCTCTACCCTTTCTCTATCAATTTGTGTCTACGATACAAAGAAGGGTAGGTGCAATAATCTCCGTGAAGCCGCGGAGCTCGCGAACTGTCGCAGCGTTGCCCGCGCCACGACAATTCCAGCTCAAGACACTCATTGGGCCCGGCGGCGCTCCTCTAGGGAGCCCGCTAATAAGTTCTTCGCCGTCGGGTTGCCGCTCTTGCCATCCTCTTCAGTCTTGTTCCTCTTCAGTTTCCTCTTTGGTGGGGGGCTTATAGGAGTAGAACTTTGGTGAACAACCGCTAACTCCAGCCCGGACAACGTCATGCTGCTGTTGGCTATTGCATCAACTGCTCTCCCAATTGATTTATCAGTTTCATTAGAAAAAATTGGGTTCGACCTCTTCCTACTTGGATCAAACATGTCCACGTATGTCTTCTCCACCGTCTCAGCAGCTTCTTTCTTGGTGCTATCCTGATATTGGGTGGTAGCCAGACCGCTTTCAGGCTCGCTCCTTGATCTACTTCCTGAGCGGCCGCCACGACGGCCCCCTCGGCGTGCCCCTCCCTCGCCAGGGCCCCTTCTGTTGTTCATAAACCATTCAGCCCGAAGCTCTTTGAAGACTAATGCAGAGGTGGGATGAATCTCATTGCCATACTCTTTAAAAAGATGTCCCAACATCCCACAGACGGCACACCAGTCGGGCAGTCTCTCGTACTTGACCTTGTAAATCTGTCTCTGTCCTTCTCTGATCATTGAAACCGCGTTCTTTAGTGGGTTGTGGACATTGATGCGCACCCAGACACGGTAGAAATTCCCTGTGAAATCATGGGATTGAGTTTCAACAAACAAATCTTCGCCCACCTTAGCTGCCAGAGGTCTGACTAGATGAGCATATAAATCTGGCACGTCGTGAATTTGAATCCAGATGTCAATAGTCTCCAGCTTGACCGTAGATGGTTTCGAGATTCCATCGTATGGGGCCATAAGCACCGCATCCCCCCTGAAATTCCACGGCCCCTCCTGCATGACTCGCTCCCAATCTCCCAAGCAAGTAAACTGAACAGTATACAGATTCTCCTCTAAAGGCTTGAATTTCGCTTCCTGTGCTATATCCCAAGCTGATCTCATATTCCGAACCACGTCTGGCTGTAGCTCTTGTTGGTATTGACCTTGATCAGCGCAACCCACCGTGGTATCTCCGGCGGTGCATCCTTCTCATCGAAGAGGACATCATCCAGGTCCTCCTCTCGAAGGCCTAGTTCCATCATCATCTTCTCCACGTCTGTGAGTCCAGAGGAGCCCGCGCCCCCCTCACCAGCCATCTAGAAACCTA
>NC_041386.1:718470621-718473927 GCF_002162155.2 Triticum dicoccoides
GGGGGACCCTAGAATCCGCCGCGTCCCGGTCCAGTCCAAGAGCGGGCAGCGATGTCTTGATCGCTCCCAGCGGACAGCGTGACGAGAGTCGGCGGCAGGGGAGAAAACCTCGACGGCGGCGATGAGATCACCCCGGGAGAAACCGGCGAAGCCCTAACTAGAGGGAAAAAAATTTATGGCCGTGGCTAGGTCTTTGCGTCACAGCGAAATACATACTAAACTCATCTGGTGGTGTGGCTTTGTGGGTACTGTCGCTCACGTCAAGATTGCGGGCCTCAGCTTTTAAGCACTAAGCGAGCATTTTTATTGCGGATTAGAAACACGGAAAAGAATTGCCGTCGATCCCTCTCCTCCTCTCCAACGGCTTCGCTCTGCGGCATTTCCTATTTGGCGCCACAAGCGTCAGTTAACGTGCAATTTCGTTCACTGGGGCCTGTGGCGTCCGTAAATGGGACTACCCATCTAGACGCCAGTTGACATTTAAAAAAAAATTCTGTGCACTTTTTTAAATATCTATGAACTTTATAAAAAATTTAACAGTATTTTTTCAGATTGATGAACTTTTTTGAATAACGATGAACTTTTTTGAAATTTGATGAACATCTTTTTGAAAATGGATGAACTTTTTTTTAAGATCAATGAACTTTTTCTAAAAATACATGAACATTTTTTGAATTCTATGAACTTTTTTAAATTTAACAAACTTTTTCTAAATTGGATGAACTTTTTTTCAATTTGAATGAACTTTTTTTCAAATTGATGAACTTTATTCAAAATTGTTGAACCGTTTTTAAAGATATGAACTTTTTTTAAAATGGATGAACCTTTTTCCTTTAAATCTGTAAACCTTTTTTGATTTCATATTTTTAGTTTCGTAACAAAAGAATAAAAAGAATCTGGGGCAGCATGCTAGTGGACGGCCCATGCTAGAAGCGCTGCAGGCGCTGGATCGTTAACGGGCGCCTGCAACGCTCCTCCTCCTCTGCTTCATTGACTTTTACTGGGGAAAAAATAGTTGGATGGGCTGCTTGTTGCTTGGGCTCCACTGACTTGAACAGCCCAGTCCTAAATGGGCTCGAGCACTCCACAAGGCCCAACCGTACGCATGGCCGCCGCCACCAGCTCGGAGCGACGCGCCGGCGACCATGGCCGCCGCACCGAAGAGCGCGGGCGCCACCGCTGGGCGCTGAACCCTCGCCGCCGGCACCCGTCGCAAGGTCTGCACGGCTCACTCTTGCTCTACCCCTGCTTAATTAGGTCTCCCTCACTCCTCCCCTTTGCTGATTAGTTCGCGTGCGAGCGTGGTGGATCAGGGTAGGAGTTCTTATGGAAGAACTCGTGTAGCAATCAGTTGATTCTGTTGGTTTTCGTGCTTCAGATTGCAGACATCATTTTCTACAGTTCTGCTCTGACTACATAAATCATATTAAGATGGCTTGGTTCACAGCGAGCTCCTATGCTGTTCTTGGCACACCTATTGAGCTTCGACTAATTGCTCTGCTCTGACTACATAGAGGGTGTGAGTTCCAGAATTTCTGGCCACCAGTTTTAACCACAATTTCATATGTGAAGAGAAGCGAGATATTGTTGGATTCATATATATTGCATTAGACATCATTGACAATCACATGGAAACCTGGACTAAGTTAGTTTAGTGACTAATTAAGACCAAAGTAACAATGCTCATTTGGTTAACTATAAAGTAGCAAAAGCTCTTTATCCCACCTTCTCGTAATTATATCAGGTAACAGAGCTCAGCGGCTGACAAATATTTTTCTGGAAACGAAGGAAGGATGCTACTATTATTATTTCAGAAACGACGCCAAGGCCGCTCCTATTATTCCAGGGTAACATCCAAGAAATACGATAAGCACCAACTGACTGGCACACACCACATTTTCCTCTTGTCTCACTCTCGACTCACTCCAACTACTAAATCAAACTAGCACACCTACTCGACCTTGAATCTTAAAAAGAGCAGCGTCTAGGAAGAAAATCAAAGCATTCTCAAATCTCAATCTTTGCAGGAATCCATGCCACCCTTCTTTCGTCATGGAGGTGGGGAGATCACTTGCTCGCGGAGTCTCCCTCAACAGCTAACGGAACAGTGCTGGCCATGGTGCGGTACTTGAGGGCGTACAACATCTCGAGGTACCGGCGGGTCTCGCGCCTCTCAAGGTTGGAGACGTACTTCCAGAACCCGTACACGCCGGTGAGGGTCATCAGCCTCTCCGAGTAAAGCTTCCAGGTGTATCTGAATAAGATTGGTAAAATGATTGTTAGTTGCAGCAAACTAGTTATCATCAGAGCTAGTAAAAACTACTACCTCCGTCTCAGTGAATAAGTCATTCACGTACTTCTAGGTTGACGATTTAACTATCCATATATGTATTATATGTGACAAAAAATATATATTTAGAAACTACATCTTTGTAGAAATCTAGTGATATACTTTTCATGACATATAACACATATTTAATTCCTCAAATCGATGACCTAAAACTACGCGAATGACTTATTCACCTAGACGGAGGTAGTAGTGAATTTTGAGTTGCGTACTTCTCCTCAATACGAATTTTTAGTCCCACCGCCGTCGTCAACCGCGCACACTTTGTTTGACGGCATCCTTCATTGGTGGCGAGAGGAGAAGGCTCATAAAAGTGTACTAGGGCGCTGCACGGGAGCACCATCGCCAACGACAAAGGGGTCATTTTGCTTTGCTGGTGGGTTACTGCCTATATAATTGCTTGGTTAAAAGCTTCACAAAACTAGGAGAAACACAGTTAAAAAAATATGGAGAAAAAGATAAACATAGATGGCATGGCATGGAACCCCCACTTTACGCCAAAACAGTGCATACCACCAAGAAACACGGGACTGAACCCTTTGACACACTAATGAATGCCGACGAAACAAGGTCGCCGCCACATTTCATCATCCCTGCACTCTACACACAGTAGGTTGAAAGACATATCGCCAAGCAGCTTACTACTATACCGCTAGGACGAGGGCCATCAGAGCCAGAGGAGAAATGAAAGCAGGTATAGGCTACTTTGACTGTGTTGATACTTGATAGTGAAAAAACCCTCTATATCCATGCGCTGCCCCAGTTCTTTGATGCTCTCAAAACCACTAAGGACGCTGCCCCTGTATCTGCCTAGCCGCACCGCCTTGTGCAGCCTGGATCTACCAACTCCTAGGGCCACTATTCTCACACCGTATTACTTAGTGCCTTGCTGATCCTACATCAGAAGGTATCACTGAGTTCCTGGTACCTCTCAAGCTCACAATTTGGTAAGATTTCCC
>NC_041386.1:718474097-718495486 GCF_002162155.2 Triticum dicoccoides
ATACATGGCGTAACAAACGTCTCTCTTCGCTCTCTTGCACTAGCCTCGCCGAGGAACCTTTTATAACACTGTTTGGTTGGTTGTGTGTGTATAACGATCTAGAAAAAAGAAATACAATTGATTGTCAAAGGTCAGATGAAATAATTATGACTCATATTGATTATCTAGTCCTATCATGGCTATATGGCACATAGGACGTGGTTGATCATTTCCCTTCTCTCGTGACGTTATTACTATGCAACTAACATTTTTTCCTGAAAAACTACATTGCATATCGAAAAGTAATTGAACTTATTCTCAATCTTTAAATGTATTTGAGCTTCTCGGACAACTCGCTAGAACATTACACATCATACACAAATTGGACACTTACACAAAGTGGGCAAAACTCTTCAAATGGATAACCAGTATGAATTTGCCGTGTTAACTCATGTGTAACTCGGACTTATGAAGTTATGAATTATTTTCTCATGACCTCCTTCTAATTTAAACATCTCTCCATGGCTATCCCTAATCTTGACTCCTTACATATTCTAGACTTCTTGATTCGACTCAGCATATGAATTATGATCTAGACTACCAGCATGCAACCACATCGAGCATGCTTACGATGATTAGCTTGACCTTCTCCCCAGGACAACAAAGCGTACATTCCAGAGCGATCCAGTGGAGACGATATAGTGGACGGCATCGACGCTCCCTCTCTCGCTCTCCAACTCCAATTGCTTCCCCCTGCTTCTTCATTTTGGGCTCCATTCATCGGGCCGCACCACACTAATCAGGTTCATCACCAGCATACAACACTTGCCCTGTCTCTATATTGTAGGGTTCTTATACTAGAGCAAAAGAGAATCTAATCACTGACAACGTGATTCGAGTCTCTTCTCTTACCCACAAGAACAAATGTGCGACCGGTACCAAGCGATGGATGGGTAAATGTAGGTTCAAACTAGAGTGTAGGGGAGCAGCACGGACCTTGTGGAGGGAGCCCGCGGCTGCGATGCGGTGGCCCGCGACGTCGATCCCTCTCCTCCTCTCCAATGGCTTCGCTCTGTTCCTCCTATGCTTCATTGATGATTTTTACTCGGAAAAAAATAGTTTTTTTGCTATTTTTTTATGCTCTACAGGTGTCTTCGAAGGTGTTTGTTGGGTTGGCATAGATCGAGATTAGGATTTGTCACTCCGTTTATCAGAGAGGTATCGCTAGGATCTCTCGGTGTATAAGCCTTGCATCATTATGACTAATGAGTTAGTTGCGGGATGAAGTATTACGGAACGAGTAAAGAGACTTCGCTGGTAACGAGATTGAACTAGGTATGATGATACCGACAATCGAATCTCGGGCAAGTAACATACCGATGACAATGGGAACAACGTATGTTGTTATGTGGTTTGACCGATAAAGATCTTCGTAGAATATGTAGGAGCCAATATGAACATGCTTCCGATGATTAGCTATTGGTTATTGACCGGATATGTGTCTTGGTCATGTCTACATAGTTCTCGAACTCGTAGGGTCCGCACGCTTAACGTTCGATGACGATTTGTATTACGAGTTTATGTGTTTTGATGACCGAAGTTTGTTCGAAGTCCCAGATGAGATCACGAACATGCTGAGGAGTCTCGATATGGTCGAGACATAAAGATTCATATACTGGAAGGCTAAATTCGGACACTGGAATTGTTTGGGTCGTTTCGGATAAGTTTCGGAGTACCGGGGGTTACCGGAACCCCCTCCGGGAAGTTATTGGGCCTCATGGGCCTTAGTGGAGAAGAGAGATGGCCGGCCAGGAGGTGGAGTGTGCCCCCCTTGCCCCAATCCGATTTGGACAAGGGGAGGGGCGGCGCCCCGCTCTCTCCTCCTCCTTCTCCTTCCCCCCATCTCCTACTTGGAATAGGAAAGGGGGGGGGGGCGAATCCTACTAGGTTTGGAGTCCTAGTAGGACTCCCCTCCCCCTGGCGCGCCTCCCCTCTTGGCCGGCCTCCTCCTCCCCCTCCTTTATATACGTGGGGAGGGGGCCACCCTAGAACACACAAGTTGATCTTTTAGCCGTGTGTGGTGCCCCCCTCCACAGTTACACACCTCGGTCACATCGTCGTAGTGCTTAGACGAAGCCCTGCGCGGTCGCCACGTCGTCGTACTGAGGAAACTCTCCCTCGGCCTTAACTGGATCAAGAGTATGAGGGACGTCATTGAGCTGAACGTGTGCTGAATGCGGAGGTGCCGTACGTTTGGTACTTGATCGGTTGGATCGCGAAGGAGTTCGATTACATCAACCGCGCTATTGAAACGCTTCCGCTTTCGGTCTACGTGGGTACGCGGACACACTCTCCCCTCTCGTTGCTATGCATCACCTAGATAGATCTTGCGTGACCGTAGTAATTTTTTTGAAATTACTGCGTTCCCCAACATATATAGGGGAGGGCTTAGCCCAGGCCATCAAGCCAAGATAAAGGGGCAGCCTTGAGCTCATCTGCCATACAGAAAATGTCCTCTTTTAAGAGGAGGAATGACCAAGAACCTAGCAGGCTAGGGTTTACATTCCCGAAGATCATATAGAGCTTCAAATGGCCCAAGGAGCAGCCATGAAGGCTTCCATGAAGAAAATACGGTGCCTAATTTATGCAAAGTTAAGAGAACATACTTCCTCATCTTTTAGTTGCGCCGAATTATTTTGTGAGACCTGAAAAAACAATATGCCGAACCAAATTAACACACGCACACACACCTAATAGGTGCATTTGTAAAACTTGTCCGTTGATATGCAAATATGGAACCAGCGGAGCACTTGAAACCTGTATCTAAATGGACTTCACGTTCCAGGGCTGTACTGGCAGTGGTTTGAAAAGGCAGCCATGGGTACTATTGTAAGCTTCTTTCATCGATTGCAATTTGTAAATGTATTGGCCGTTACAAAAAACTGGTATTCTCAAAAATAAGTTTTCGCCCCGCTTTATAAATGAAGCCAACACTGTGTCCATACAACGAGTTCAAGTGCAACTAAAGAAAATAGTCTGGTAGGGCAATAGCATAAACACATCCAAAGAAAGCATAAGATAAATCGAGGAAACAAGAACACCAAGCCAGGGAGCCTGCTGCATGTAGAGGTGCAGAGCAGTAGCATGTAGGCTGTAGCACATCCAACATAAGCCCCAGACGGTTGCAGTCGCGCTATATAGACAACGGGTGCCGGTGCTGCCTCAAGGTTGAGGGCAGCGGCCTACGGGCCGCATTCTTAGGGATTGACGGTACACACCCACTCATCACGGTCCTGGAGCAGACAGGTTGAAGACCAGCACGGGCCTGTGGGGCCGCATTCTTAGGGATTGCATCCTAGGTTTTAGCAAACAGGTAGAAGCCATCCTTCCCGAGGTAATCTCCAAAGAGTAGTCGGCGTTTGTCCCAGGACGTATTATCACAGTTAATTTTATTGCAGCTTATGAGTGTTTGCATTATATGAAAACAAGGAGAGTGAAGGGCAATTGTTTCTGCACGCTCAAACTAGATATGATGAAGGCATATGACAGGTTGGAATGGTCGTATTTGAAGGAGGTCATGCTCAAGCTTGGAATCAGTCCTTGTTTCACAGAAACTGTCATGAGGTGTGTATCTTCAGTTTCCTTTTCGGAACTTTTTAATGGGGGTAGCTTGGATGAATTCAGGCCGTCACGCGGGCTCAGACAGGGAGATCCTATCTCCCCATACTTATTCCTTTTGGCGGCAGAGGGGTTATCTTGTTTGTTGAAGGCCCAAGGTGGAGTGAGGGGTATTTCTGTGACTGAATCAGCACCATCAGTGAACCACCTTGTATTTGCATATGATAGTTTGCTTTTCTTTGAAGCCAACAGTGCAAATGCAGTTCATGTGCGGGAAATTCTGAAAACATATTGTGATGCATCTGGTCAACGAATTAACACAGACAAATCATCAATATATTTTAGCAAGCAGGTCGCAGAGGGACTAAGAACTGAGATCAATAATGTTCTTAATGTTCAGAATGAATCGCTTTCGGAGAAGTATTTGGGCCTCCCGACTGATGTTGGGAAAATCTAAGGAAGGATGCTTCAGATATCTAAAAGATAGAATCTGGAAACATATACAGGGATGTATGGAAAATTGTCTTTCTTCCGAAGGTAAACATGTCTTGATTAAGTCTGTAGAACAGTCTATACCAACATATTCTATGGTATACCAACATACATATGATCGGTTCTACGAGAAATTCTATTTATATATATGCATAATGTGTACAATATGTAGTATCATAAAATACCAGCAAATGAAAAAGAATTAAATGGAAAAAACAAAATTAAAGGAAAAAGAAATCATAAACCCCAAACCCCCAACCGGTACTAAAGGTATCCAAGCCCTATGCGCGGGCTCGTGCCACGTGGTGGCCCTTTATTGGCAGTTCGTGTTGGACCGGGACTAAAGGGGGGACCTTTAGTCCCCACCCTTTAGTGCCGGTTACAGAACTGACACTAAAGGGCCTTACGAACCGGTGCTATAGCCCGGTTCTGCACTAGTGTGGATCTGCAACCATATCGGCATATGAACTATGTTGTACTCATCAGTTTTACTAAATCCGTCATAGGGAGACATCAATACATCCCAGTTCCTAAACAACCATGGCCCCTGATCCATCTTGCGTTCCCTATCTCCCAGGCAGGACGCTTGAGCGACGAACAGGTTGGGACCGACTGGACAGAATCGTACCGATTGCGTCGGGTTCCATGCCACGCGCATGTCCTTGTAGAACATAGATTTGCTGAAGGTTTTGTGTGTATGAACCCTAGCTAGGGCAAGCCATCTGACGCTATCGTTGATCTATGGATCTTCCACATCGATCTCCACGTCATTGAAATCCTCATCACTGAGATCCAATTGGTTGAAGATGTCATCTAGATCAGGTTTGGCGGCCGCCGCGCCGCCACCGCTAGTGCCCAAGTGCGCATCCGAGGGGGACACCTTCTCGTCAATGGCGAGGGAGGCCAGCCAGGGAGGTTGGAAACCTAGCCGGCCGGATAGGATGATGAAGACTCCGAGGCGATCGCGATCGCCCAGGAGGAGACAAACCCTAGCCGCGTCGGTAGGGGAAGGTTCCCACAGAGTTGCCTTCCTTGAAATACATCTACTTTGATGACAACAGGCTCTCTGGCCAGATCCCTCCCGAGATGCTACAACGTTCGCCCAGCCTTGGAGAAATATATCTATCTAGAAATGGTTTGACTGGCCAAATACCACCCCATCTATTCAATAATACCCCTTCCTTGAGGTTCATTACTTTTAGAACAATAGTTTATCAGGCCAGGTTCCCTCTGAGATGTTGTTGCATGTGCACAACCTAGAGTTGTTTGGTCTGGATACAAATTACTTGAGCAGTCATATACCACCGTATTTGTTCAATAGCACGCCGTCCTTGACGTTCATCAACTTTGGAAGCAATAGCCTATCAGGTCCCATACCACACAGCATTGCCTCCCTATCCAACCTTGAATTCTTGCAATTGTACGACAACCAGTTCTCCAGCCAAGTGCCACAAGTCATATACAACATGTCCATGCTACGGTTAATGCTATTATCAAACAACAACCTTACTATGATGATCACAAACAACCCAAGTTTCAGACTTTCCATGTTGCAAATTCTTGACCTCTCCAAAAACAAATTTAGCGGTACGATTCCAAACAACGAAAGTGTTAGCCTCCCAATGTTAACTTGACCTCCCTGAAAACACATTTAGCGCAAAAAATTCATCAGGGCTTGCATCATGTCGATACCTGGAAGTCAGGGTGGACGCCGCCAGCGGGCTTTTTGGCCCGCTCGTGGCCCGTACAGGACCGGACCGATCGGTCCAGGCTCGCTAGCAAACTTGGTCGGTCCGGATTGTAAAAGTAGGCCCGTCGGCACCTCGGTCCGGTCCGCATTTTAACCGAGACAATCGGTCGGACCGAGAACTGCCGCCGGCGACGTGGGCGCTGCGTCAAGGTGAGCATCCTGGGTCGCGTCAACCTGTCGAGCTTCGTTCGCCTATTCGATCTCTGCATCATAGCATGCACGGCGACTACACATACATGGTGTTCTAGTTCGCCGAGAACAGCCCGCTCCGCGAGTGGCTCCACGTCCATGGCAGCGAGGTGATCGGATGGATGACCCAGCACGTAGTTGGCAGCTGCACACGCACACACGGCGAGCGACGGCGCACACGCACGCACGACCACGATGTCAATTAAAAGTTGCTGTCGAAGTTTCAGAAACATTCAGTTTCACCAGGAGTAATTGTACTGTTAAAAGTTCAGTTTCGTCAGTTCGAAATTTCTTCACTTGGTGAAATAAGCGTTGCGACTTGGTCTTCGTTTGTTAGCGTAGCCCGTCGCTTTCATCGGGTAGAAGGATGGCACGATACTAAGAGCATCTCTAGCAGACCCGGCCGGTATATCGTCAACTCGCAAAAAACATTTACAGTTCGTGGAAAAACTGTTTTGCGGACGGGCACAGGCGCCGGCCGAGAAGACCCCGCATAGCGGAACATGGATATTCCGTTTTACAATTCCGCTATGCGGTGTCTAGTCTGCCGGCGCCCGCGCCGGCCCGCAAAACAGTTTGCAGTTTTATCTGAATTTGACACATATGCACATATTCGGAATTATTAATTTGCAATATAAGAAAAAAAAATGTCAATATTACAATACAACAATCATCCAAATTACAATAATTTCTCAAATCACCAAAGCAAACTAAATAATTCAATGCAAAACTTGTCCCGAATACAAATCACACATTAATTAAATGAAAATGAATGGCAAAATAGAATGTGTTACTGCTCCGGATAGCTGCTGAGATTTTTTGATATGCACTAATCCCTTCAAGCCCGCGGCATTTCTTCTTTGTTTAAAATTCCTACAATTGGCCTCGCAAGTCTGAAATATTTTTACAAAAAGGGATCGGCGCATTTGATACCTTCTCCGGAAGAGGTGCGGCGGATATGTTGGGTTGTCCGCGAAGTAGTCTTGCATCAACATCTCGCTCCCGAGATGGCGCTTTCTAGGAATGCAAAAACGGCGTACGGTGAATTCTCGCCGTCTCTTTGGGTTCTCATCTTCGTGCTCCTTCACGGCGAGGGCGATCACCAACGTCTACTGCCGATAGTTGACAAGCAGCGTCTCAACATCTGAGTCGTCCGAGTCGGACGAATCCTTGAGCAAAAACTTCTTGCACGGGCTCAATTCCATCTAAATTCACAAAATACGCACGCCGCGTTAACCAACTATGCATACTGCTCGGCAGAAGCACAAGTACAAGTACTCACCGGCGGCTCGGGGCGGCGGCTCTGCGGCAGTGGATCCCGAGGTGGCGACGGCGACTAGGGGTGGCTCGGGGCGGTGCATCCCGGGCGGCGACGGTGACTAGGGGCGGCTTAGATCAGCGGTTCTGGGGAGCCGGTGAAGCGGCTCGGTGGAAGAGGGTAGGGGAGCCCCCGCGGCGCGATTCCGCCCGCAGATTTGGCCGGAATCCCCGGTGGCGGACGGGCGGAACCAATGGCGGGCGGCGGCAGAAGCGGGTGGGGAAAGGGCGCGGGCTGAAATGTCCCTCCCACCAACTGCTTTCCTGTGATACGGGGCACCGTCGGGGCGAAGCGGAAACCTGCGTTTTGACGGGATGGGGATGGGATTATACCACGCCCTCAAAAAAATTGATGGGTCGGACGCGCTTGCGGGATCTGGTCGGGCAACATTTTACGTGCAGCCCATATTTTGACGGTTATTTTGCTGGTCGGGGCATTATACGGGGTGTGCTAGAGATGCTCTAAAACGATCCTAACGACGTTGCAGGGCAGCGGGCAAGGAACGCTGGGATGGCTGAAACAGCAAGAAACAATTAAGGTGTCATCCCACGACTATCTTCACGTCAAAATTGATCCGGTAATCACGGCAGGGCCAGCACAAACAAAATGGCGGGCTCATGCACGCGCTAAAATACTTGCATGTAACGGAAAATCTGCAGGAACAAACATGAGCAGCTAACAGATGGCTGGCGCCACCGCGTCTCGTCGCTGCCATGTGTGAACCGTCGCCGATCTCGACCATGCACTTGTATTCACCATGTCCAGGAGCTCGCTGGAGTCGTCTGTCGCCACTGCAGTGGTCAGCACCTCGCCGCGCCATGGGCGGTCCTCTCGGTCCGGCCCGAGCTTTACCTCCGCCGGTCCGGTGCATGAAAAGGGGACCGCCACGCTGCTCGGTCCGGTCCACCGGCGGCCGGTCCAAACGGCGGCTCGGTCAAGGACCGGACCGGTCTGGACCGTGTCCACCCTGACCTGGAAGTACAGTTTTTGGAGGACAACTCTTTGGAAGATGTTGTGCCAATAAGGTTAGCTGAACCGCGCGCATCACCTCAGAAATGTTTCACTGGGTGCAAACAACCTTGTTGTTGGCTCGATCCCAGCCGTACTTAGCAATCTCACTAGCCTTACTCCGCTAGACCTTTCTGTCTGTAGTCTTCAAGGAGACATTCCACCAGAATTTGGATTGATGCAAAAACTCTCATTTCTACATCATGGAGATAATCAACTTACTGGTGCAGTCCCAGCTTCCCTCGGGAATTTATCCAGGTTGTCTCTCCTATCTTTGGAAGTAAATAAATTATCCGGCTCTGTATCGCCAACACTTGGGAACATCGCAACTTTGGAACTACAAAAGAACAATTTAGAGGGAAATACGGATTTCTTGTTGGCTCTTTCTAATTGCAGAATTCTCCAGTGGAATAACATCGGAGTATATTGTTTCGAGGGTGCCCTTTCTGACCATCTGGGAAACCTCACTCCAAGATTTAGCACTTTTATTGCAGGCAACAACAAGTTAATAGGTGGACTTCCAACAACAATTTCAAACTTAAGTAGCCTTGATTTTGTACATCTTTCTAATAACATGCTCAACCAGCCAATCCTAGAATCCATCAGTACATTGAAAAATCTCATTTGGCTTGACCTCTCTGGGAATGTTGTGTTAGGCACTATTCCAGCAGAAATTGGCATGCTTGCAAGTCTAGAAAGGTTGTTTCTCCAGAGAAACAAATTACTTGGTTCCATACCAAGCAGCTTCGGTAATCATAGTAGATTAGGGAAATTGACTTTATCCAATAACCAATTAAGTTTGATGGTACCCACCAGCCTCTTCCACCTTGACAACCTTATTGGACTCAATCTTTCTTACAATTCTTTTGTGGGTGCACTGCCGGAGGATGTTTCTGGGCTAGAACAAACATACCAAATGGGACAACTCAACATGCTAACCCACCTAAATATATCACACAACTCCTTCGGAGGTCCGATAGGAAATTCAATTCAAAAGCTAACTAGCTTAACGTCATTAGACCTCTGCTTCAACAACCTCTCAGGCACTATTCCTATGTTCCTTGCAAATTTACCGACTTGATTACACTGAATCTATCATTCAATAAGCTAGAAGCGCAAATACCAGACGGAGGTATTTTCTCAAACCTCCTGTTGCAATCTTTGGTTGGGAATGTTGGGCTATGTGGCTCTCCACGCCTAGGATTTTCTCCGTGTCTTGAGAAGTCCCATTCAAGTAACAGACACTTGCTTAAATTTCTACTCCCAGTTCCCATGGTAGCTTGCAGTATTGCAATTTTCTTATGGCTATAGATCAGAAAGAATCAAAAGAATATGGGTGAGGAAAAAACTTATGGAAAAAACTTCTGATGATCCATCAGCTCATCCGGGCCACAAATAATTTCAGTGAAGATAATATGTTGGACAAATGAGTGGTTTGGTTGTCGCCATAAAAGTGCTTGAAAAGCAGCTGGAGCAAGCCTAGAGAATCTTTAATGTTGAGTGTCATGTGCTTCGCATGATGCGACATCGCAACCTGATACGAATACTCAACACATGTTTCAACCTAGACACCAGAGCACTTGTGCTTCAATAATACATGCCAAATGGAAGTTTAGAGATGCTACTACACCAGTCTCACAATATAATGCCCTTGGGGTTCCTTGAGAAGATCGACATTCTGCTCGATGTGTCGATGGCAATGGAGTACCTGCACTTTGAGCACTATGAGGTGATACTGCACTGCGATTTGCAACCTAGCAACATGTTGTTTGATGTGGGCAGGATTGCTCATGTGGCGGACTTCGGGATTGCAAGGTTGCTTCTAGGTGATGACAACTCCATGATATGTTCGAGTACGGCTGGAACAGATGGTTATATACTTATATGGCATCAGGTACTTAAATAGAATCTATTATACCATTGACTATTTGCGACTGAACATACAGGCTCTCATCTTTATTTGTTTGTTCCATGTTTCTTGTGCACAGTATGGCTCATATGGAAAGGCATCACGAACAGGAAAAGACCCACGTGTTCAGCTCGGGATCATGCTCCTTGAAGTATTCACCAGGAAAAGACCCACCGATGCTATGTTCGGGCAAGAACTAACCCTTAGGCAGTGGGTCCACTACATTTCCTGTAGAACTTCTCAATGTCGTTGACAATCAGCTGCTTCAGGGCTCCTCTTCTCCTAGTTACAACCTTGTTGAAGAATTTCTTGTGCCGATATTCCAGTTGGGATTGCTCTGCTCTAGCGATTCGCCTGATCAGAGTATGACGACGAGAGATGCGGTGGTGAGGTTGAAGAAAATAGAGTACACCAAACAACCAGCAACAACAATATCACCTATAAGTGCAGCGTAGGAATTCATTCCTTGCTACGACTCTTCCTCTTCCTACGCTGGGGCTCTTTCCATGGACGGCTGTAGCAGATCCCAGACGATGCCACTCGGGGTGGAGGACATGGATAATCCAGTGCCGATGGAAGCATGAACTAGCTTAATTAGCTCCATCGACTAGTAAGGCTTAAATTCCTCCATTGTAGGATAATATGTTGGCGGCAGCAGCCAGCGCACCACCATGCCACCCGATGTTGCTGCTTCACACTTTCTACACTTCATTTTCTGAACCAACTGCAATTCAGAAACTAGTGTTATTGCTAACCATTCGATAAAATTCAAATACTAACCTTTGGATAAAAAGTCAAAAGGCTTCACTCCAGTATTCAACGGAAACGTAAGGTTGTACTATGTTTTATGATATCATACTTTATCACATTTCTAAAACTAAGGGAACATGCATACTGATTAATGAGAAAAAAACAGAGAGCATGTTACTTAGAGCAAACATGTATCAAATTTATCCTACCACGAAGGAATTTAAGCTAAGAATCAATGGATCTGATTAATATAGTTTTGTATGCTTCAATTGGCACTAGCCTCTCGGGGTCCTCCTCCGTGACGAACATTATCTGGGCTTTGGTTGAGGACTTGAAGCACACATGGAAAGACACGAAGAGGAAGAGACGTACTTAATTACTTGTTTCAGGTTATATTGCTCAATAATGTCAAAGCTCTTCTTGAACTCAGCCTGCTCCTCCATATCCTTTGAAGGATTTCCATGGTCACCACAGACAAGCAGAAAGTTTTTTTTCAAATGGAACACCGTGATTCGATATTTAAACTGGCTCAGCCAAGATGCAGGCCCTACGAACGAGTACATCTTCAGGAAGGTCCTCTGGCCACATCTAGGAGGCCGCCTGATGAGAGGCACGAAAGGCCACAATAGCGTGCCCTAACTTATTACAAGCCCTGGGGCGAAACTGAACGAACAAACCTTAAAATTGAGACGAGTGAATCTCAGATTTGAAGGGCCTTAATCAAGGTTTGACAGTCCGACTCGATCTCCACATCCACCATACCCGAGTGTGACACATGCTGTCGCTTCCGCCTGCAAAGCACTAGCAACATGGCACATGCAACCTACTCAGGTGCCTCTCACATATTCAGCCTGGTTGCGAATCACGAAGCCCCATCACCATTGCCCTCTGCTGCAGACAACTACAAGGTTAACAAGCTACTGCAAGTGAGGGTTCTGGCCATATTCAATCAGACAAGTCATGTTCTTGGCACTGTGCATACTGGCCATCAAGAAGATGACTGAATTATCCCTGTCCTTGAGGACAAACGTGCAGAAGGTATTATGGTCAGATTAAGAAGATGATACCAGTGCTGCTATGATTGAATATCATCAAGGCTGAATCTCACCAACTTGGCGACACAAAGCCATGTTGTGTTGGACCAGGAAACTAAAAGAACACGCGATAATTGAGGTAGTCGCTAGCTACACCATTCATTCGTTACAAATCTTCTATATATCCCCCCGGCTCAAATTTCCAATACATCCTATTCCCTGCTAGATTATGTTATGTGCCCGCCCATGCAATTCACACTGCTCGTCATTGTTGCTCTCATCCCACACTTTGTTATTCACCTCCTAACAACTTATGTGATCCTATGACATGGGAAAGAAGCTAGTTATTTATAGGAGGTGAGCTCCTGCAAAAGAAGAGAGCAAGTGATCAATATTGTGTGGGCCCAATATATCATCATTGCTTCACAAATGTCACATGCCCAGTGTTGTGATCGTTTAATTCTACCACAAGTTGTGTAACTGTCGAATCTATATAATTCATGGCATACATAAGCACAAGCAACCCTAAGAAGCATGTTGCTCGCAAGTCATGACAAAGAAGCCATTCCGAACGCAAGCTATTATATAAACAGGAATTATAGTCTGATGATGTGTGTCTACGATCTCGTAGGAACTGCGTGTATATACATTGCACAACAAGAGAGTGTTTCAATCCATTTTGGTCATCTTCCCTCCGTATGTGGATTAGTTACCTTGATCTCCTAAACTTATCTTCATCGAGAAGTAGCTTTGATGAGGATATTTAGCATGCTAGGCCCTGCTTAAGTGCAAACTTCATATGTGCCTTGTGATCCGAAGGCGAAACTGGAGGGCTAATCCCCTCAAGGGAAGGTATTTTTCTTTTCCTGATTGGTGTGTATGTGCGAGGCTCAACCGCAAAATAGCAATCATGCTCGACAATTGCATTTGAGGCTCCATTCCTGATGGGGTCAATTTGCAAGCGGTCATACCATAGACTGATGGATCTTTGACGATAAAGGGTTCCCCCCGCTTTATATAAAGCAAACGTACTATACAACCAGCCAGCCGGGGCCGCGACACAGAAAAGCCCAAAATGAAAGACAAGAAGAAAAAAAAAGAAATAAATGCCGACACCAGCACATCAACGGAGAAAGGATGCCCTTCAGGAAGGACCGACGACGCCTTCAGGCATCACCGCGTCGATGCCGGGCAAGCCGACAGGGATTTCTCCTGATCCACCATCACCACCACCGCAGGCACTTCGAAATGCACCACTCCATCAGCCGCCCACCAGCTTGTGCCACCACGGTAACCGGACAACCCTCGCCGCCTCACTGGAGCTGCCAACACGAGACCTAGAGAGGGAAAGGCGACACCGGCCACGGGAGCGAGCACAACTTGACCGGAAGGAGGGACATCCTCCACCGCCGCAGCGAAGCCGACCGGACGCGGCGACGAGGACTTGCCGGGCCCCGACGGCCTGGCCGGGTCCACGTGGACCCGGACAGTCCTGCCACCACGCTGTAGCTCACCAATCGACGAAGTCCTCACCGCCTGCAAGCCGCCGCCACCTTTCCACCACCAGGAAGCGCCGCCGCCGGACGCCGAGCCACCGGGCCGCCCCAACCCAGATGTGGTCCAAATGGGCCCAGATCATGGCTGGACGGGCGCCGCCAGCCACCAGCGCCACCACGCCGCCCCACGGCCAATGGCCGCACCATCGCGTCGAGAGCACCGTGGCACGCAGCAGCACCATCGCCGGGCCACACCAACGCCGGCCGAAGCACACCGTCGCCGGCCACCACCGCCCGAGCAGGGGAGACCACGCGCGGGGAAGAGCTGGCCTGCTATCGCCAGCACCACGCGGGCAGGGCCCGGCGGCATCTACCGGCGGCGGCGGGGCAGGGACGGACGAGCGGGAGCACGGAGGGGAGTCGGGGATGAGGTCCCCCGGTTGCCTCGCTCGGGGAGGCGACGTGGGGGTTACGAAGGAGGGAGGGGGCAGGGAGGGGTAGAGATGGAGGAGGGGGAGCGGGGGAGAGGGCAAGCGGCGGCGGGGGCCAGCCGCGACGCGCTGCTGGGGAGCCGCCGGCGGCACGGGGAAACCCTAGGGGAGCCGCTGGCAGCACGGGGAAACCCTAGGGGAGCCGCGCCCGCGCCTCAAGCCCGCGCCCTCAACATCGTATTGTGATGTGTCCACCCACTGATAGATCTTTTGACAAAATGATGGATGGCAGTAAGGGTATTTGTACAATCCGAGGACATGAAGAAACTTAACTGGTTTATTACACTTCTACCAGGAGTTGTGTAGCTGTCGACATCTATATTATTCATTGCATATATATGTACAAGCAACCCTAAGAAGCATGTTGCTCGCAAATCATGACAAAGAAGCCATTCCGAACTCAAGCTATTATATAAACATGAATTATAGTATGATCAAGTGTGTCTATGATCCCATAGGAATTGCGTGTATATACATTGCACAACAAGAGTTTGTTTCAATCCAATTTGGTTATTTTCCCTCCGTATGCGGATTAGTTACCTTGATCTCCAAAATTTATCTTCATCGAGAAGTAGCTTTGATGAGGATATTTAGCATGCTAGGGGCCTGCTTAAGTGCAAACTTCATATGTGGCTTGAGATCCCTAGGCGAATCTGGAGGGCTAATCGCCTCAAGGGAAGGTATTTTTCTTTTCATGATTGGTGTGTATGTGCCAGGCTCAACCTGGAAACTGCAATCATGCTCGACAATTGCATTTGAGGCTCCATTCTTGATGGGGTAAATTTGCAAGCGGTCATACCAAAGACTCACAGAACTTTAGACAAAATGGTGCACGGCAGTAAGGATATTTGTACATCCCAGCACATGAAGAAAGTTAACTGGTTTATATGATTGGTCGATTGGGCTATTGGAAGAGAAATGAACAACTAGTAATTGTATTAGGTAATAGAGGTTACATAGCTCAGAGGTAGTTGTCAAGTGTCAAAACCGGCGAATCTCGGGTAGGGGGTCCCGAGTTATAGATCTTGGATCAATGGGGAACAAAGAACATCCAAGAAAGATGACACGCCAATCGGTGAACCAATTGACACACACCACATTTTCCTCCGTCTCGACTCACTCCTACTACTAAATCAAACTAGTATACCAATTACTCGACCTTGCATCTTAAAAGAGCAGCGCTTAGGAAGAAATCCAAAGCATTCTCAAATCTCAATCTTTACAGGAATCGAAACCACCATTTTTTCGGCCAGGAGATGGCCAGATCACTTGCTCAAGGACTCTCCCTCGACAGCCAATGGAACGGTGTTGGCCATGGTCCGGTACTTGAGGGCATACAGCATCTTGAGGTAGCGGCGGATCTCGCGCCTCTCGAGGTTGGAGACGTAGTTCCAGATCCCATACACGCCGGTGAGGGTCATCAGCCTCTCAGAGTAAAGCTTCCAGGTGTATCTGAATAAGATAGTTAAGATGATTGTAGCCGGACACGCTATTCACCATGATCTCAGCAGAACCACCATGTGCAGTTGCGAATGTAGGAAGACCACAAGTCATGGCCTCATAGAAAGCATGCTACACGCGGAAGAGGTTTGTGAGAACACAAATTTTTACAAGGCGACAATGTGGTCTATGCAACATGTAGTTACCTTCACTAAGGCAACCTTGGTGTCACAGATTTTTTTTTGAACCGGGCATTACCCCTTTCCATTAACTGAATAACGGAAATACAATAGTCTCCGAGCAGAACCAGAAAGGAAGCGGGAAAGGGGAAGGCGAGTTCAACGCATCGCCGGGAAACCCACCACAGGAACTCGCCTACGAGACACCTGCTGTGGGGCGAAAACCCGACAACACCTACAGATCTAAGAGCCCAACGGCCATCAGCAAAGTATTAAGCAAAATACATGACCCATCAGGTCTCCTTCTCACGCAGGAGGACACACAAAAGTAACCCTGCTTTCTGGAGCCGGCTGGAGATTGAAGACGCGAACTTTCATGTAGTCGCCGAATCTTCGGTTGCAGCTGCGCAGATCATCATCATGTTGCTTGTGCTGTGCCTTAGCATCTCCGCTCCACGCTCCATTGCCTCACGGTCTGTCCCTTTTAAGAGACCTGCCCAGTAGGTGATAAAGACACACGCAGAAAAGACAATCTCAAAAGGAGTTTTAGGGAGCTTAAACTCAAAGGTTGCTCTGTTACGATTGTTCCAAATTGCCCAACAGATGGCAGCAAGACCGAAGGTATAGAACTTAGCACCATCGGGAAGGTAAACATAACACCAAGTGTAATACTGCCAAAGATTATTAGGACAAAGATCGGTGCCCAGGACCGCTCCCACCGATCACCAGATCACTCTGGCAACAGGGCATAGGAAGAAGAGATGTTGCGCCATCTCACGAGCAGCACAAAACGAACACTTAGCATTACCAGCCCAATTTCGCCGTTTCATAACATCTCTAGTTAGGACCGCGTCTTGAAATAACTGCCACATAAAGATTTTGATCTTAAGTGAAATACTAGCTTTCCAGACCCATCGATAGTCACATCCTGCAAGGTTGCTTTCAAGGAGTTTGTACATGGATTTAGTAGTAAATCGGTGCTTAGGCCCAGGTGCCCAGCCAACCTTGTCAGGCTCTGCAGATGAGATGGTACCCAGCACAGTTGTGCGCATCTCGATCCACATGTTCTCCAGGGGGGGGGGGGGTTAGCCTTCTGCGAAACATGTCGCCGGCCTCCACATCTCCCAACTTGTCAACCGTAATCTTAGGCATATTACAGATGCTAAACAGCTGTGGGTATTGCACCCGCATAGGAGGCATACCATTCATGGAGTCCTCCCAAACTTGTGCCACGTCCCCTGAGTTAATCTAAACAATTCTGCCCCTCATGTAATATTCTTTAACTTTCATAATATCTTTCCAGATAGGGGAATCATTAAACTTGCTCTTCACCGTGGCAACCGTATCTTGTTTCAAGTATTTAGCCTTCACTATATCTTGCCAAAGGCCTTGTTGAGTATCCAGCTTCCACCACCACTTTACCAGGAGGCTGATATTTTGTTTGCGTAGGTCCTTAACATGCAGCCCACCTTTGTCCTTGGAGCGACATACTCTGCTCCAACGGACTAAGTGGTATCTTTTTCGACCCTCCCAACTTTGCCAGAAAAATCGACGTCTCCTCTTGTCTAATTTTTCAATGAAAGTTTTAGGGAGAAGGAACATGGCCATATAGTAATAGACTATACTGGACAAGGAGGAGTTCAGCAGCGTAAGTCTGCCACCTGATGAAGCAGCATTGCCTATCCAGGCCTCACAGCACTTGCCAAATTTGTCATCAACAAAAATCCATTCCAGGCATCTTAAAGAGGAGAAACTAACTGGTACTCCTAAGTAACGCATAGGAAAATGACCAATTTGACAGTTAAAGAGCTCTGCATAGTAACTAAGGATATTGTCATCACCCCCTACACACAGGATTTCGCTCTTAAGGTAGTTAATCTTCAAGCCTGACATGAGCTCAAACATTTAAAGAAGCAATTTGAGGTTGATTGCAGCAGATGTGTCATGCTCGAAGCATAACACCGTATCATCTGCGTATTGCAACACAGCAACTCCCCCCTCGATAAGATCAGGGGCTAAGCCAGTGATCAAATTTTCCTTTTGAGCATTGAAGATCATCTTCGAGAGGCACTCAACCGCTAGATTGAACAAAAAAGGTGAGTGAGGGTCGCCCTGGCGAACCCCTTTACGACTCACAAAATAAGGTCCAGTTTGGTTATTCAACTTGATACTCACCGTGCCATCATTCAGGATCTTTTTAATCCATCCACACCATTTATCATTAAAACCCCTCATCCTATGACATCCCAGGAGAAAATCCCAGTTGATTCTATCGTATGCTTTTTCAAAGTCAAGCTTTAAAACCACGCCAACTTTCCTCTTACTGTGAGCATGATGCAGCACCTCATGCAAGGACAGAATCCCATCCATGATGTTTCTGTTCTTAATGAAGGCATTTTGGTGTCGGCTGATCAACTTATCCGCATAGATAGCTACGCGGTTGTCCAACGCTTTATAAAACTCTGCTGGGATGTTATCAGGCCCTGGGGCTCTATTGCTTTCCATACTAAACAAGGCTGCCTTGACCTCTGCCTCAGAGAAAGGACGAACCAAATACTCATTGTCTTGATCATTCAACTTCTCATGCTCCCCCAGGTATCAGGAGATAGATGAAAAAGGTTGCCTGGTGCTTCCCCAAACAGATCTTTATAGTAAGTGGTAGCATGCTCAAGTAAGTTCTTTGTGCCCTCGATCACATTATCCCCATCCGTGAAGGACTAGATAGTATTCTTAGGTTTTCTACCATTCGCAATGCGATGATAGTACGCAGTGTTTTGGTCACCTTTCAACAACCATCACTCTTTAGACTGCTGCAGTCTGAATAACTCTTCGTTCGTCAGAATTACATTAAGCTCGGCCAAGATGAAGCTCTATAGCAGCAAGACTCGGCATCAACGATGCCTTCTTCCTCCATTTTTTCAATCTCCTCAAGTTCTTTACGGATCTCTTTCTTCCTTTTCCTCTCGTGTCCAAAGACATGAGACCCCCAACCCTTGAAATATTTCTTACAACGTTTCAGTTTGATATTTAGGATGTCTATAGGATCATTCAAATTAACCGGCTGTTCCCAGATTTCTCTGGCCTTAGGCAAGAACAACTCATTGCTCAACCAGCTAATCTCAAAGCGAAACTCCTTTTTCTTAGGGGGTTCAAGACTGCCAGGTTTCAGGGAGAGAAGGAGGGGATTTTGATCAGAGATGTCTCGAACAAGCTTACGAACTGACACCAGAGGAAATAGCTCTTCCCAGGAAAGACTCATAAGCACCCTGTCCAGCTTCTCTAGAGTGGGATGGGGCCTGATGATTAGACCAAGTGTATTTGCCCCCAGATAAGTGAATTTCTCTGAGACTAAACGCATTGATCACAGAGTTGAACTTGTCAACATAAGGATTAAGTCTCATGTTTTTATTCTTGTCATCACACCCCCTCAAGATGTTAAAGTCACCACCTATGATATAAGGTATATCAATGCGAGAGCAAAATGATGCCATTTCAACAAGGAAATCATCCTTGAACTCCTCATGGGCCGCTCCATAAACAACCACCAGAGCCCATATAATATCTCTCTCAACATCATGTACAGTGGCTTGTAAGATACACTTACCCACTTTCCAGGATATAACTTCATACTTTTCTTTCTTAACACCACAAAGGATACCACCAGACTTTCCTCTCGAAGGGACCCAACACCAAGCAAAAAGATCACATGGATCGATCTTCCTAAAGTAACTCTTATGAAAATCCTTTTTCATCGTTTCTTGCAATGCCAGGAAATCCAGGGAGTAGCCCTTAATAAGGTCTGAGAGGCAGGTGGACATCCCCTTTTTCCCTGCCCCCCTAAAGTTCCAAAAGATCCCACTCATTTGACAACCGTACTGTGTTTTCTCCCCCTGGTAACCTTGTTAGGAAGCTGAAGAAGGTTACCCACTTTGATCAGGGCTAACTCCCTGTCTCTCTGACTCCTGGTGACAGGTCTACTAACATTCACCACAGGTTTCCTAGGTTTTCTTCTAGATTTAACCAGGGTAAACTCATTAGTATCAGTGTTAGGGTTCCCCTCATCCCCCCAATCCATACTTAAAGGTGTTTTATCTCCTTTGGCATTGATTATGAACATATTATTATTCTTGCCATTGCCTTGAGTGCTATCCTAATTACTATTCAGAGCATTAACTCGAGATTTTTCAAGTTCACGAAGAATATCTATGCTCGCAAAGTCTGTGTCAGGAATATCGACACCCATTTTAACAGCATGTAAGACTAACTCAGGATCAGATAGCACGTCAAAGGTATTACTATTACTGTTATTACCTTCCAGATTGCGCTTCTTGGCCACTGCAGCTGCCTTTTCATCAATTCGCATTAGGTTAGTCTGGGTGTTGCGCAAACTGAAGCGAAGATTCTCTTCTGTGACAAGAGGAGGGGTGGGAATCACCTCATTCTCATTGTCCATCGATGAATCAGGAGACTGGACAATGTATTTGCTTGGCCCCTCCCCCTCGAAGATTCCACTTTCCTGCAGGGGTTGCATAGACGCACCGTATTTGACTGTGTCAGCATAGGATTTACTCATATTGCCCGGAGCAGTACAACAATCAGGGGACTTTGTCGAATTCATCAGGGGGGAAACGCTTACATTTTCAAGAGTAGACTGTTTGCCATAGGGTAGATCACTTTTTCCTTTCATTTTCTCTACCTTGTCGTGTTCCATGGCCAGAGTATCAATCAGGAGAGTGTTATCGAGAGATTCATCTGAACCCTCATCTTCCAGAGAATCCTGCTGCCTTTCCTGGCCTGCATACTGAGAGCCAATGCCCGCACCCTCCACATGTGAGGAAGATCCCCCCTCCTTGTTTCCATTGGCGGCTTGCATTTTCATCTTCTTAAACGTATGATTCCCAGTTTCAGGAGTAACATTCACTGTTGTTTTCTTACGATCAGGATCCCTGACCAGCACATGATCTAGCTCATAATAAAAATCAAAGAAGTGATCCCCCAGCACTGCCTCAGCTACAGGTGGGATCTCATCCACATTCCTGCAACCTATCTTCACACGCACATATTCGGGGCGATGAAGAGTGGCACCATCAATCTCCAAAGGGACACCAACCAGAGAGGAAACAAATGCCAGATTCCTTTCATTCCTTTTCTCCAAGGGGACATTGCTCACTTTAACCCAGGCTTTCTCCATAACCCCTTTGGCTCCAAGAGCCGAGGTCCAGGGGGTCAATTTTCACCACAGTACCAGTGGATTTCAGAGTCATTCTGCCAGTATAACACGCTTTGGACACATCACGATGATTAGGGAATCTAACAATGAAAACACCAGGACCAATAGCTCTAGCAGTGCAACTCCAACCAGTGGCAATATACCGAGACAGATCAAACTCCATATCCTTAGTAGAAGTGTGTCCTTCCACAATAGTCACCACCACACTAGTCTCCGTTCTTTCATCTGTCTAGCCGTGCACGAATCGTGAATATAATAGAACCCTTGCCCTTTGGCAGAGAAGGCACACATGGGCGCAATGCAATCCCAAGGAAGAAATTCAACACACACAGAAGCAAGGTGACCTAGCTTACTGCATCTCTCACAGAAGGCTTGCGGACATCTAGCAGGGGTATGCTCAGTGGACTTGCAGATGAGACAGGCGTTAGGGTTCATGGGTGGGTTCACCTGATTGCCTTGGTTGCCCTGCATGCAGCGCTGTGGCATCTCTCCAGGCTGCTTGTCGA
>NC_041386.1:718496015-718500001 GCF_002162155.2 Triticum dicoccoides
AGACGCAGCCTTGGGCCTCTCCACCCAAACCCCGCCGGATCTGGCATCTTAACGCCCAGCCGCAGCAGCTTCCCATCGATCCACCGCGCCCGTGGAGTGGTCGTTGTTGGAAGAGGAGTGGTCGGCCTCGCCGTCGTTTCTCCGCCAGGAGAACTTGCGCCCGCGGTCGAAACGTCCAGCTCCCCGCTCCATCCGACCAGATCCACCGTCTTCGCTCTTGTCGCCCCGGTAGTCGCGCCCCCCGCCGCCAGCCATCGGAGAGGCCTGCACCGGAGAAGCCGCGACCTCCGCAAACGACCTCTCGTCACCCCCAACCTTGCCGCGCCACCAGTGGAAGGAAGGTGGAGTGCTGGATCTAGGGTTTTTCGGCGCCGCCCAGAGATGGGAAAGGGCGGAATCGAGGTCGGGGGGACGGAAGGATTCGGGATTTATACCCGCGGCGCCCGCACTGCGTCTCTCATGGCGGCCCAGATCACTGTCCACATGTGTCGCATCCGCCATGGGTGGTGGGGTGCCACCCCTAGGTCCCGCACCCAGCACCCCCGGGTCGCTCGACCGCCTCGGTGGAGTGCGACCGTGTACCGCTGTACCGCGTCTCCCATCCAGACGTGACGGTCCGCCGGGGTCGATCGCCGGCTCCGGCGCCGCCGTGGGCACCGGCAGCCTATCCCAGATCCTAGCGAAAAAACATGGGAACGCCACAATATGCCCGATGTCGAAGTACTCCCCCTCACGCAGAGAACGAGCGTCCACCGGGTGTCCCTCCCCATCGAGAAGAACCAGACGCAGCGCCTCATGGCGGAGCACGATCTCGCCGACGTCGAACGTGATCGATCGGGCGGCAAGGAGATCAGGCGCGTAGGTCGCACGCCATCGCGTGTCGCCTGCCGCGTACCGCATGTCGAAAACCAAGACAAGAGAGGAGTTGAGTCATTTATGATGGAACGGAGGGAGTAATGCTTAGTATCTTACTACTACCATGTTTTAGAATTTTGGCCCCAATAAAAATCCCTTGGTGTCACAGATGTAATGGTAGAGCTCAGCATTATGGACAGCATCCTTTTGGCGGCACACTAGCGGCAGATCTGACGGTCTTCAAGCTAGAAGGGAAGTGGTTGTCAGGAGCTTGTGCGCCGGCGGGTGCAAGAAGCGGGAGCGATGCAAAGACGTGTATGTGGCCTCATGCAAGCGTGAACCGACAGAGGATCCATTGCGGCCTCCCATGGTGTTGCATGATGATCTGGCCGTGGCGCAGTGCATGGGTGGCTGGGCACGCGCTATGTCTTGGACGTCTCAGAAAAGAGTGGCTGGCCCCGATTCCTTTGGGCCTGTCCGTGGTTGCACCGGCCGGCCTTTGCAGCGGCAGATTGTGCTGGCCACGAAGGATCTATGTAAAGATTTCGTCCTTTTGATCTGATGGTTGACTTCGCGTTGAGATGCAAACTTTGCATGACAGCTTGACGCAAAGAGATGGTTGCGCAGCGGCGACCCTCGTAGCTGCAGGGATTTTGGAAAAGTGGTGACGACAACACATAGGTGATGACAATTGTGATGCTACTCAGGCATCCTCTATCAAGCTCCGAGGTGAAAGCCAATGTCTGGTTAGACCTAGCAATGGCGATGCTCTGACGTCGTTACCTTGTTGAAGGCATTGCTCGGATATGTTCGAACTGGTTCTTCAGAGTGAAAACCTAGATTCTGACACTGTGTGGTTGGATCCGGTGATGGAGGTGCTTGTGCGCCGCTCCCTTCCTGAAGGCGTTGCTATTGAGGAACCTGATCATCCGTGTGATATTGTGAGATGGTTGGTGTGAATAGTCATTGTTGCAGTTTGCGATGCGCGGAACTGATCTCTTTGGGTTTTTTTTCTCTCGCCTACGCATAGCTTTGGTTCTAAATGACTTTGCTATTTGCCGGCGCATTTTTATGTGTATTAGTGTTGGTTGTGCGCATCCTAGCTATGCAGACTCCGGGTGTGTGCTCATTGTGTTTTGTATTCTCTTGATATTCCATTTTCAGCCCATAAAATCCACCCTTTGTCAAAAATGACTCTGATATCTTCATACCTTTTTTATTAGACGATAGTTTCACTCAATTGCTCTGTTATGCTTCCTTCTCAAAACTATTTAGCTGCTTGGGCTCTGAGCTCTATTTAACACTGACGACCTTTACGAATTAGGTTCCAACGTGTTGAAGGACCAACCATCACCTCTTCCCCCTGTTCCCCGTCTCGTGCGTATCAATAACGACGATGACCACCACTTTCAGTTCGTAGCGGTGCGCCGGCGAGCATGGTCAGAAGCCACCGCCGTTTCAGGATGCGGAACCACACTTTAGCGACAGGTTTGGCTCGCATGTTAAGATTCTAAAGTCAGGCAAACCACATTTGCGTCAATCATATGGTCCTCTACCATATACATCATTGATCAATTTACTGCTAAACCTTATGTTTTGTTTTATAATTCAAAGGATGCCAACTAGGATTAATGGGCATAATGACATAGAAAATTGCAACACCAGGGGATCTGCTTGTATATTCCTTTATGGAAGCCGCTCCAAGGTGGATCACACGTTATTGATAACTTTGACAACATAGAGCCTATTTGGATTCGCCCGCAAAGCAAAAAGAGCCGCAACTCCTCCTGAGCTTTCTAGCTTCATCATTTGTTTTGGGACTATGTTTATATGCTTATCCTCAACTTAAGCTCCCAATACATCTCATTCCACGTTAGGTCTCACTGTGTGATCATCTATGCCATTCACATTGCTCCATCGTCGTAGCTCTCCTCCTACACTTTGCCATTCTCCCCGAGGAGCTAAACATGATCCGACTACATGAGAAAGAAGCTAATTATTTATAGGAGGCCAACAAAGGATCAATGCCACGTGTGGTCCGGTACCATCATTGCTTCACCAAACATCACATGCCAACTGTTGTGATCGTTCACTTCTATATATCATGCGAAGTGTAGTTGTTGACATATATAGCACTCATGGTGTATAAATATGAGCAACCCTGAGCAGCGTGTTGCTAGCAAACCATGATAGAGAAGCCATTCCAAAACTCGATCTATATAATGAAAAAATGGATTTTGGTTTGATGAAGTGTATCTATAATCCCGTCGAGTCAAATGTATACATATTGATCCTGTCAGAGCCACATGTATATATATTTATTTTTTATTTTTAGCTATGTTTAAAATATCATTATTTTTATCCACCTAATAAACGTTTCATGTTCAACTTATTCTAAATTTACTAGTACTCCCTCCGTCCCAAAATTCTTGTTTTAGATTTGTCTAGATACGGATGTATCTAATACTAAATATGACTTGATACATCCGTATTTAGACAAATCTAAGACAAGAATTTTGGGACGGAGGGTGTAGAAAACAGGGGTTTGGTCTAGGCCAGAAAAGGGTATTAATCCCGGTTCTCTTACAAACCGGGACTAATGGGTGTATCAGTCCCGGTTCTTGAGGCCAGGGCACCGGCCAGGCCTTGGGGGGCATTGGTCCCGATTTGTCTGACCCCTTTGGTCCCGGTTCCAGACACGAATAGGGACCAATGGGCCGCAGCACCTTTAGTCCCGGTTGGAGGCTGGAACCTGGACTACAGGCCAGTCTTCTGTCCCAATTCTAGCCACCAATTGGGACTAAAGAGATGCCTATATATACCCTCGCCCCTCCCACCCTCTCCTCTGTTTTTTGGCCGTGTGGGAGGTGTGCATGTGCTACTCTGTTCTAACTTCTATGCATGCACATGAGGTGTTCGATGAAATGCCCGAGTCACACTTAAGCTTTCTCCTCTCCAAGCTCGACCTCCAAGCTCCATTTTCCTCAAGATTTGTCTAGGTTTGGCGGTCCGTCCCGTCCCATCTCCCTCCTCACCGCCGTGGATCGCCCGCGCCGATCTCGTCGCCGGCACCACCGTGGTGAGCCTCTTGTTCGTATCTTCTTTCTAAAAGAAAAAAATTCCAATTATGC
>NC_041386.1:718500063-718520387 GCF_002162155.2 Triticum dicoccoides
GATTCGGTTGTGGTATATTATCTTTTATAACTATTTGTTTCTTTTAGTGTTTATGACAATTATGCCGTCCAACGTGACATAGATGTTTTTATCTAAGAGGTATGTGAATCAAAAATTCCAACCGAACCCCTTGTCAAGAGGTTAAATTTAGTTGAAAAAAAAAACAATTACTTGAAGAAAAAATTGAAAAGAATTAAAGGAGGTGAAGATGGAATTTGAGCTGCATGTTGCGGATGTCATCGATGATCATAAGATCAAGATGGATGCAATGCGCTTGATGATTAGAAAGATTATATAATATGTCATTCATATTGAGTCTTGGTATCATTATGTCGTTGGATCAATTGTTACCTTAGTTGCGATTATGATCGCACTTGTTGTTGCATTGAAATGTTTTACATACTTTCCATGTATGTTTTAGTTAGATGCTCTATAGAGCTATATGTTGTTCAAGTAGAACTATGTATGAACTTTGTGTATTTATTTTTTTCAGTAATAACATTTGATCACTAATGTACTTTGGTTTTATGTGATGATGACCTTGTATTAATTTGATCACTTCTCTATTCATGATGTTCCGTAATGGTTTTTGATACATTTAATTATATAATGCACACAGATGATCCGGCAATGGATGTACGGTGACAGACGCACCTCCGAGTACATTGAGGGCCTGCATAATTTTCTCGAAGTGGCTGAGGCAAATAAGCAGGATGGTTTTATGTATTGTCCATGCCCTATCTATGGGTATACGAAGGATTACTCTGACTCGAAAACCCTTCACGTTCACCTTCTAGAGAAGGGTTTCATGCCACACTATAATGTTTGGACCAAGCACAAAGAAAGAGGGGTTATGATGAAAGACAACAAAGAAGAAGAGGATGATGACAACAATCCGCCCCCTGAATACGGTGATACTGCAACGGGGGAAGCTGAAGATCAAGAGGAACAGACGATGTGCCCGATGATGATCTTCGCCGAGTCATTGTTGATGTAAAGAGACAATGCCAAAGTGAAAGGGAGAAGTTGAAGTTCGATCACATGTTAGAGGATCACAAAAAACGGTTGTACCCAAATTGCGAAGATGACAACACAAAGCTCGGTACCACACTGAAATTACTGCAATGAAAGGCAGACAATGGTGTATCTATCAACGGATTTGGGAAGCTACTGAAAATAATGAAGAAGAAGCTTCCAAAGGATAATGAATTGCCCGACAGTATGTGTGAAGCAAAGAAGGTTCTCCTAATGACTGCATTCTCTACCGCGATGAGTACGAGGATTTGAACGCATGCACGGTATGCGATGCATTGCGGTATAAGTTCAGACGAGATGACCATGGTGATGTTGAGGGCGAGCGCCCCAGGAAGAAGGTTCTTGTGAAGGTGATGTGGTATGCTCCTATAATATCATGGTTGAAACGTTTGTTTAGAAACAAAGAGCATGCCAAGTTGATGCGATGGCACATCGAGGACCGTAAGAAATATGGGAAGTTGAGAGCACCCGCTGACAGGTTGCAGTGGAGAAAAATTGAGAGAAGGTAGGGGAGTTTGCAGGTGTCGCAAGGAACGTATGGTTTGATTTAAGCGCAGATGGCATTAATCCTTTTGAGGAGCAGAGCAGCAATCATAGTACCTGACCCGTGACTCTATGTATCTATAACCTTCCTCCTTGGTTGTGCATGAAGCGAAAGTTCATTATGATGTCAGTGCTCATCCAAGGCCCTAAGCAACCCGACAATGACATTGATGTGTACCTAAGGCCATTAGTTGAAGAACTTTTACAGTTGTGGAATGAAAAAGGTGTACATGTGTGAGATGAGTAGAACCAGGGAAATTTGACCTACATGTGTTGCTGTTTTTAACCATCAATGATTGGCCTACTCTCAGTAAACTTCCAGGACAGACAAACAATGGATACCACGCATGCACGCACTGTTTAGATAACACCGAAAGTATATATTTGGAGAAATGCAGGAAGAATATGAACCTGGGACATCGTCGATTTCTTCCGACCAATCATCAATGTCGAAAAAAAGGCAATCATTTAAAAGGTTAGGTAGATACTTCGGAACCCTGAAGAGTTCTAAGTTTCCGTCCAGTTTGTACAAGAAGTGCATCCAATTTTTCCCGTAACCCTCTTAAGTTTCCGTCTAGCTTATACACGAAGTGCATTTAAAATAAGTAAGAAAATATGAAATCCCTTTGTAGTAGATGAGTTTTCGTCCGAAACCATGATACTTCGAAAGAGATTGTCCAGTTTGTACTTGAAGTGCATCCAGTTTTTCCCGCAACCATCTCAACTTTTTAACACATACTATGTGGATGAAATTATGATACCATACCAAGTTTCAATCTTTTCATAGTTCATTTGTAATGCTTGTCAATTTCAGGGTCCGCCCACGAGCACCCTGGCACCACCTGTTGGGACATACCCGGTCTGGCGACGAACGCCGAGCACATGAGGGGGAATTTATACCCAGGTGCACGACCGGCCACCACACCGGCCGCAGCTAACAACCTGTGCATGGCTAGCCCACTAACTAACTGAGTCCTCCCGTGTAGCTAGCTAACAAATCCATCCTACCGACCATGCAAGTAACAGTCGTGCATGCACACACTTAATTAGCTGGTAGTCCTACTGATTTGAACGTGAGCAGAGCGCCACCACCAAACACACGCACACGACAGACACCGGCATGGCCACGCACCCGCGCCCGAACTCGCCCTAGACCTCGACACACCCGCTGGTCACCGCGGCTAGTCGTGGCTTATACCTAACACCACCATCAGGGCCGCTGCCCAACCATCTGAGACCAACCCTCGTCCACGGATCCTCCAATTGCTTCTCTCTCTCTCTCTCTCTCTCTCTCTCTCTCTCTGCTTCATCGAAACATTTTTAGAGGAAACAAAATACTAAGTTTGGATGGCCTGCTTGCTGCTTGGGCTCCACTAACTTGAATGACAAGGCCTAATTGGGCTCGAGCTTCCACAAGGCCCAACCGTCCCAACGCCTACTCCCTCACTCTGCTCGAACGCGTCGGTGGTGGATGACAATGACAATGGCCGCCGCCGCCACCAGTTAAAGAGCGCCGCGCCGGCGACCATGGCCGCCGCACGGAAGAGCCCGGGCGCCACCGCTGGGCGCGGATCCCTCGCCGCCGTACCCGTCTCAAGGTCTGCCTCGGGCTCACTCTTTCTGTACACCTACTTAATTAGGCCTCCCTCATTCCCCTCCTCTTCTCATGTTCATCAGTGAGTTAGCGAGCATGGGTAGGAATTCTTAATAATCTCTCAAGAGAAGTACGTAATTCTCAAGGAATAACTCTTCTCACATCAATTAATATTGTTGGTTGGTAGAGTAATTGAAAACCTCACCCCTCAGCTCGCCACTGAATGTGATGCCAGAAACACAATAAAAGATTACTTCTCAAACTGGAGCCACACGCGCATGCTTTGTTGGCCAACTGACCATCATCTTTTGGCCACAGAAATCGTATTAAGATGACTTGGTTCACAGCCAGCGCTCAGTCAATCAGCTCATCTTTTGGCCACAAAAATCATAGGTTCACAGCCAAAGTAAATGGCCCTCCTAGTTGTTTTGACTTCACATAGAGAGTGCAAGTTCCATAACTTGAATTTAGCACAGTACGTCACACACAGAAGTTTTGGACTGGTTGTCATGTGATAAGTGTCCATTGATACTGCTCATGGGGCTAACTAAAGTAGCAAATGCTCGAACATATACCAGCTCTTTATCCCCTAACGCTGCCAGACACCTTCTTCTCATAATAGCATAAAGTTATAAAACTCAGCAGCAGCAGTGACACAGATTTTCTTTTCTTCTTTTTGCGAAAATTCTTATTATTCAGAACTCAGAATTACAATCACGACGTACAATATCAAGGACTTCTCCGGGTCCCAACCCAAGCCATACCGCAGTACGAACTTGAACCCTACCAAAGTTGGCCATAAAATGACTAGCTAGATTTTGTCTACGTCGAATATGAGTAATACAAGAACCATGTTCCTCTAGATTGTCCTTGATCTCTTTGACTAAAAAAGGTAAATCTAGTCCTATTCGTAACAGCACTCTGCACTATCGTTACGGCTTCCAAACAATCAGATTTAACTTGGATAGGTAGATTGCTCCATTGGGAGGCCAACATAAGGCCTTCCTTTATTGCCAAAATCTCCATCTCTAGAACATCATCACAGGAGAATAGATGCCGACATGAGCTGAAAATAATGCTCCCATCATGAACTCTGAGAATCATACCTGCTCCGGCAATTCTATTTAGGACTGACCCATCGGTGTTAAGTTTAACATGCCCAGACGGTGGGGGAGAGCATGGGTTACCAAAAGGGGTGTTGTTATTGCATGTATCAGCCATGAGTGGGTAACAAGTTGAGATCGGAAGGCCTCTGCTGAATTCGTCGTTGTTATTGCAAACTGATGTGGAAACTAAGTCCCGCACCGTCGTCAACCATGCAGTCTTTGCTTGACAGCATCCTACGATGGTGGCGAGTGGAGAAAGTTCATATAAGTGGACTAGGGCGTTGCACGGGAGGACCCTCGCCAATAACAAAGGGGTCATTTTTCTTTGCAAGTGGGTTACTGCCTATATAATTACTTGGCTAAATGTTTCACAAAACTAGAAGAGACACAGTTCATAAAAAAAACTGGGCAAAACAGACAGACACAAATGGCATGGCATAAACCCCCACTTTACGCCAAAGCAGTGGAACCACCAAGCAACACAGGGCAGAATCCTCTAGCACACTAATGAATGCCGACGAAATAGGGTCTCTGCCATATTTCATCATCCCTGCACTCTACACGCAGTAGGTCGGTAGACATATTGCGAAGCAGCTTACAGCTATACTGCTAGGACCAGCGTCGACAGAGGTAGGAGAGAAATCAAAGCAGGTATGGGCTACTCTGACTTCGTTGATAGTGAGAGAATCCCTGTACAGCCATACGCTGCCCCAGTCCTTTGCTGCTCTCAAAAGCACTAGGGACGATGCCCCTGAATCTGCCTACTCGGGCCGCCTTGCGCAGCCTGCATTCAACACCTCCTAGGGCCACTATTCTTACATCGTATTAGTTAGGGCATTGCTGATCCTATGCCAGAAGGCATCACTAAGTTCCTGGTACCTCTCAAGCTCACAATTTGGTAAGATTTTTGTCCCGGACAAAATATAGTTGGAAATACACATGGTGTGGCAAACGTCTCTCTCTTTGCTCTCTTGTAGTAGCCGCGCCAAGGAACCTTTCTATAACACTGTTTGTTTGGATGTGTGTGTATAACAATCTAGAAAAAAGAAATAGAATTGATTGTCAAAGGGCAGATGAAAAAATAACTAGTCCTATTAATTATCAAGTTCTATCTGTGGCAATGTGGTACATAGGACGTGGTTGATCCTTTCCCTTCTCTGCTGACGTTAATATGCAACTAACACTTTTTCCTGAAAAAGGACATTGCATATTTGAAAAGTAATTGAAGTTATTCTCAACCTTTAAATGTACTTGAGCTTCTCAAAAAACATGCTAGAACATTACACATCATACACGAATTGGACACTTGCACAAACTGGGCAAAACTCTACAAACTGACAACCATTATGAATTTGCAGTGTTAACTCTGTGCGTAACTCGGAGTTTTGAAGTAATGAATTATTTTCTCATGACCTCCTCCAAATTAACATATCTCTCAATGGTTATCCCTAATTTTGACCCCTTACATATTCTGGACTTGTTGATTCGACTCAGCATATAAATTATGATTTAGAATACCAGCCCATGCTGCCAAATCGAGCATGATTGCGATGATCAGCTTGACCTTCTCCTCAAGACAACTGAGCCTACATTCCAGAGCGATCCAGCGACGACAATGTAGTGGCCGGCTGCCGGCATCAATGCTCCCTCTCACCCTCCAACTCCAATGACTTCCCTCTGCTTCTTCCTTTTGGGCTCCATTCATCAGGCCGGCCCACACTAATCGGGCTCATGACTGACATACAACACTTGCCCATTCTGTGCATTGTAGGGTTCTTATACCAGAGCAAAAGATAATCTAATCACTGACAACGCGATTTGAGTCTCTTCTCTTCCTCATGAGAACAACTGCACAATGGGTACCAAGAGGCGGATGGGTTAATGGAGGAAGGAGCGAGTGGAACTAGGGGTTCTAGCGAGAGCGTAGGGGAGCAGCGTGGACCTTGTGGAGGGAGCCCGCTGGTGGCCGGCGGCGTCGATCCCGCTCCTCCCCTCCAATGGCTTGGCTTTGCTCCTCCTCTGCTTTCACTGATGATTTTTACTGGGAAAAAAAATAGTTGGATGGGCTGCTTGCTGCTTGGGCTCTACTGACTTGAGAACAGCCCTTCCTAAATGGGCTGGAGCTTCCTCAAGGCCTAACCGGCCCGTCGCCTGCTCCCGCACCACTCTGCTCGGACGCATCGGTGGAGGGATGACGATGACAATGGCCGCCGCCTCCAGTTCGGAGCCGCGCGCCGGCGACCATGGCCGCCACCGCTGGGCGCCGAACGCTTGCCGCCGGCACCCGTCGCAAGGTCTGCACGGCTCACTCTTGCTCTACCCCTGCTTGATTAGGTCTACCTAATTCATCCCCTCTTCTGATTAGTTCATCGAGTGAGCGAGCTTGGTGGATCAGGGTAGGAATTCTTATAGAAGAACTCGTGTAGCAATCAGTATTGGTTTTGGTGCTTCAGAACCCTCACCCCTCAGCTCACAAATGCGTATGCAGTAAAATGTGCTACGAAAAAGGGAAGTAAAACATTTGTCTTCAAATTGTAGAAATCATTTTCTGCAGTTCCGATTGTGTTTAATCAATATATTTTTTTATCAAAGAAGGGCTTGCCCCTTCCGATTTTCATTACTGAAAACCACCAAAGTTCACAACCAAATTCAAACTAGAAAGGACTAAAACGCTACCATCACGACGTCGCAACATCCCAGAAGGCCAACACAGGCCAGCCAAACCGCGAATTACCCAAAACAAGTTCACCAACTATGACAGAATCCCACCTACAGCGATCATTATTACATCAAAAGTATCCAAGGAGCTGAAGGAGCCCAGCAACAAGAACAACAAACTTCAGGTCCACCACCACAAGAGTTTCTTCATTCCAGCCTCGCTACGTTGATCTTCCACCCTTGCTTGGCTGTGAACACCTCACTTGCTGCCCGTTCTAGCACCCTTGCTCCCAGCTCCAGCATTTTTTTCGACGACTCCTTTATCTACAGAATGGACCAGTCAGTTAACCACCTGCACATCATTTTGACAATATAGAAAGGATCATTTATCCTTTTCTTTTCAAAAATAATCGCATTCCTGCTTTTCCAAATTTCCCAAAACAGGGCTGAAATCCCGACCAGAACCATTTTCTTGTCTTCTTTATTAAATTTCTTAATCCAGTCCCCAAAACAGTCTTTTACATTTGATGGAACAGTTTTAAATCCACACACACATCTGACCAAACTCCATAACAATGAAGCAGCAGGACAAGAAAAAAGCAGATGATCAATCGATTCATCTTTCCCACAAAGAACACAATCCTTTCCTCCCTTCCAACCTTTTTTTAACAACACATCCCTAGTTAGAATACTTTTTTTATTAACTAACCATAAAAACACTTTCAGTTTTGCAGGTACCTTGGATTTCCATAGGTATTTCTGTGGGAATTTCACCGCTACAGTAACCAATTTCCTATAAAGGGACCCCACAGAAAACCTATGATCAGCAGTGAGGGTCCAGAGTATTTTGTGTGCCCCTCCCTGCATTTGAATTTCCTCACATATCTTTTTGAGGCAATTCCATAGTCCCAGAGTCTCCCCATAGAAGGTCCTTCTAAACTTGAACCCATGCCATCCTTTCTGTATGGCCTCTTCCACAGTAATATTGTGGTCAAAGCTTATATCATATAATCTAGGATAAGCATCTCTTAAAGGTTTATCATCAACCCAGGAATCTTCCCAGAACCTAGTGTTTCTCCCATTCCCCACCTTTTTCTTAACAAATTTGTAGAAGATCTCCTTAATTTTCAGCAAGTTAGCCCAAAATCGGGAGTCCCCAGGTCTCTTGCTCACTAGAGCCAAACAACCACCTTTTCTATATTTTTCATCCAATATATCCTGCCAAAGTCCTTTCTCAGTATCCATTTTCCAAAACCATTTAGCAAGAATTGCAATATTCATTATTTCAAGATTCAGTATCCCTAAACCACCTATTTCTTTAGGTAAACAACATTCTTTCCATTTCACTAGGTGATATTTTTTAACATTCTCATCTTCCTGACATACCAACCTGGCCCTAAAAAAATCTGCTTTCTTTATAACCCCTTTGGGCACAGCATAAAAGGACATCATCAATAAAGGTATATTGGTCAGGCATGCTTGCACCAGAGTGATTCTACCCGCAATGGTGCCCAGCAACTTCCCTTGCCAACATCCACATCTTTTTTCAATTTTGTCAGTCACACAATCCCATTGTGTGTTCCTGATTCTGGTTTCTGACACAGGCATTCCCAAGTATTTAATGGGTAAACTCCCCATCTTACATGTCAGAATTTCTTGATAAATCATTTTTTTCTCTTTAGCCTTGCCAAATAACAACAATTCACATTTATGAAAATTGATTTTGAGCCCAGACATTTGCTCAAAAGTCCCTAGAATAAGTTTGAGATTTTTCACACTTTTCACCTCATCTTTGATCAAGAATATAGTATCATCAGCATATTGTAACATATTAATCCCCTTTTCTTTTTTTTACTTAATACACCCTTAACCAAATCATGCTTCAGGGCATTACTCATTAAAATGGCTAAGGCATCAGCAGCTATGTCAAATAGTAAAGGTGATATAGCATCTCCTTGCCTTAAACCTTTAAAAGTTTTAAAATATGGGTCAATTTCATCATTCACTTTAATTCCAACATGTCCCCCTCTCATAGTTTCCATTACCCAGTCACACCATTTATCAAGAAATCCTTTCATTTTCAACATTTGAATCACAAAGGGCCATTTTATTTTATCATACGCCTTCTCAAAATCTACTTTGAATATAAGGTCATTTTCTTTATTCTTGTGGAAAGAATTCAGGGCCTCATGTAAAATTACTACCCCCTCCATTATGTATCTGCCCTTAATAAAGGCAGTTTGGGTTCTGGAGATCACAGGGGCCACACATTTAGCCAGCCTATGCATTAGTATTTTAGTAATAATTTTAAAACTAACATTCAACAGACAGATAGGTCTAAACTTCTGAATTTGTTTAGCATCATTGGTTTTTGGTATTAAAGTAATTATGCCATAATTAAGTCTAGCAATATTGATTTCCCCTTTTGCAAAACTATCCACTAGGGCTTTCAGATCCCATTTAACCACTACACAGAAGTCTTGATAGAAATCAGCAGGGAACCCATCAGGACCTGGGCTTTTGTTTCTTTTCATCCCAAAGACAACCTGATGTATTTCAGTTAGGGAAAAAGGTGCCAGAAATTCCTCTTTCTCTTGTGTATCAATTTTGTCCATCTCCATCTCTCTCAATGAAATGCTAGACTCTTCAAGATGTCCAAATAATTCTTTATAAAATTTGGTTATATACTCCATTAACTTCTCATCCCCTTCTACAATCCCTTCCTCTTGCTCCAGGGAGACAATTCTATTTTTCCTTCTCCTCCAATTCACCTTAGCATTATAATAGCTGGTGTTTCCATCCCCATCTTTGATTTCTGTATCTTTATATCTCTGCAACCATTTCATTTCCTCTTGTAACATCACTCTTTTCAATTGCGCTCTGAGCTCCTTCTGTTCATTTTTGTCCACAGCACTTAGCCCCATAATCTCAGCTCTTTTGTCTAAATCATCAAGCTCCCTTATTATGTCCATTTTTATTTTTCTGTACCAAGCATCCATATTTCTATTCCGCCCTTTAGCTTTCTTTCTCAGTTTTCTAAGTCTTTATTGCCATCTATCCAAAATGTCCCCAAAATATCTCTCAATGCAGGTGTTATACACCAACTCTCTAAAACCCACTCTCAACAACCAAGCGTTTTCATATCTGAAAATATATTTATGTTTAAGTGCCTCCCTGTATCCAAGAACAAGGGGGTATGATCAGAGATTTCTCTAGCAAAATCTTGCAATATAGTTATTGGATATTTCTCCTCCCAAGCTGGGCACATCAACACTCTGTCCAATTTTTCAAAAGTGGGGTCTTCTTGATTATTAGCCCAAGCGTATTTTCTCCCATTCAGAGGCAATTCCCTTAGCCCTGCTTGTTCAATAATAGCATTGAACATAAAGGGCCATTGTTCATTAAGCATAGGCTTGTTTTTCTCCTTCCCATTCCTAATAATGTTAAAATCTCCCCCAACCAAGCAATGCAGGGGTTTATGATGATACAATCTTGCCAATTCAGCAAGAAAGCTGGCTTTCCCTTCCTTCTGTGCATCCCCATAGACAGTTATTAAGTTCCAGCGCATTTTAATATTCTTATCAAACACTAACATTCTCAAAAAATATTGTCCTTTTTCAATGGCCTCAATATCAAACACATCTTTATTAATTCCCACCAGGATCCCTCCAGACATGCCTCTAGGTGGGTTCCAATTCCATTGGTAATTTTTCCCTCCACACAGATTGTGTAGCTCATTTTTTGTGAAGTCTTGCTTTATGGTCTCAGAGAGCCCAATAAAGTCTAACTTCTGATCTAGAATCATTTCTCTAATGTATCTCTTCTTGTGATCCTGTCCTATACCCCTTACATTCCAAAAAACTCCTCTCATCTTTTTGACAGATTTGTCCTAATTAAGAATCAGAAAAATCTCTACTAGGTTCTCCTTCCTTTTCTTCTTCTTTGGAGGACCCCAATCCCAACTGATTGCTTCACACAGTCAAGTGCTGGTGAGCTTTTTTTGCCACTTTTTTTCCTGAGAGCATCCCTCTCAGTTTCTTAATCTGTTGTTCCTCAATATCAGCATCAGAATGTTCAAAATCTGAATAGAGTTCCTCTAAGTTTATATCTCCAGTATTTATATATACTGGGACATATTTTTCATTATCTCCTTCCTCCTTACAATCCTCTTCTCCTCTACCACTTTTTTCTCTTTTAATATTTTGAAGGTATAGGTCTCTTCTAGCTATCTCCATCTTATTAATAATCTTTATGTTTTTATCAATCATCTCTATTGAGCAACCCAAATCAATTCCCACCAAAGAACTAATATGCAATAAAGAAGCATCAGCAATTACCAGATCAGAGTTCTTACCATAGTTATCTCTCTCCTCTGCTCTGATTTTTTCCATATCTTCAATTTTCTTGTCCTCCTTTCCTTTATTTCTAAGACTTCTCTTGATCTCAACATCTTTTTCCTCCCCCTCCTTATCCAGGATCTCACTCCCATGTATCTCAGCCATTTTCTCCCCAATGTCCCAATTGACTCTTGACTAGCATTATAATCAGTGGGCTCATTATATTTCCCAGAATCAGTCTCTTCCTTTTTCTGCTGAGTTTCTTTCTCATAATCTTCAAGGTCCATTTTTGCTAACTCCATTTCATATTCCTCTCTATTGGCAGCCTCTTGTGCTAGCTTCTGAATTCTTCTTGTTGTTTTCTACTTAACTCCTACAGCTCCCTCTGAATATTCTCCAGCTCTTTGATTCTTTTCTAACTTTTTTCCCAAAGTGCATTGTTTTTGACTTTGTATTCCTCCAGGGTTTTTATTTTACTAAGCATGATTTCACTTTCTTTTTGCCATTTTCTTCTCTCTGAAGTCATCTCACTTTGCCATTGCATCATGTTTTCTTCCATCTGTGATCTCATTCTCTCAGTTCTCCCATCTATCTCCTCACTCTGTTTCAGGGATAAGCATCCCAGAGAATCCCCCTTCTATTCAGTGTCTTCCAACTTAGTCCTCTTCCTGTTTTCAATCTCTTCCTCTCCCACTTCTGATATATTATTGTTGTCATTCTTTCTCTTCTCTTCCTTGTACCAACCAATTTCCACCACCTTCTCAGCCTCTACCCCAATTCTGAACATAAGGAGATCAGCGGAAGTAATCTCCACTTGAGATGGTATTTTATCCACATCCCTAATCCCACATTTTGCTCTAATTTTCTCCTCACTTATAGTGTCCATATCAATCTCCAGGACAGGTCCAACTGCAGCAGCAAGCTCACAAATGCCTAAGAAATGTCTAAAACAATCAGGAACCTTGGCCAGCTTGATCCATATTGTGTGCATTTTCCCAACAGCCTGATGATCTAAAGACCAAGGTTGAACTTTGATTACCACCCTTGTCCCTAACAGGTTGAAATCATTGAACTTTGCCAACTCCACCAATTTTGCCTTGTTGGGAAATCTCATCATGTATCCATTTTTCCCAAACTCCCTCACTCTCCATTGCCATCCCCAATCAAACATTTCTCCCAAAGCTTTCACAAGCTCAGTCTCATTGATCTTCCCTTCTCTTATGACCACCACCCCCAAAGGATTGGTGTGCTCAGCTACCAGGACATCTTTATAGCTCTGCACCAGTAGTATCCCTAGTCCTTTAGCAGCATATCCTACATATTTTGGAACTGGCTTAACTTGTTTTAGCAAATTGCATTCTCCAGTAATATGGTTATCTCTGTCACAGATCAAACAATGTCCCACCCTGCATTCCTTGGTGGTGTGTCTAGGATCTTTGCACTTAACACACACATGTTTGCTAAACATGTCAAAGTTTTTCTTGCTCTCCTCAAACCCTTGTTGCCAGCTGCTTCTTCCTCCCTGTTTCTTCATTTCCAAACCAGCCCCCTATTCAGCCCCCTTGTCAACTCTTTGATGCCCATTAGGTCCTCTTTCATCTTTCCTTTGACTCTCTTTCCCAAGCACTTTCCCAAACTGAATTCCAAGCATCCCTTCAATCTGATTTTTCTCATTGTTTTTCACATTGTTAAGGAAATCGTTAACAGGTAGCTGCTCGGTTGGCTGATGAGTAGGGGGTTAATCAGCTAATCGGCAAGTTAATCGGCCATTTAATCAATTGATCAGACAATTTATCAGTTTATAGGCTACTCTGTGACCCTACGAGTAGGGATTAATCGGCGAGTTAACTGGTTAATCGGATGAATTCTTGAACAGGGGTTTTTCATCCCCTGCACCAACTGAGAAAGTATAGAAGTCAGCAACAGTTGTTGCTGATGTTGATCTGGCTGCGTCATCTGACCTTTGTTCATGTCTTTTTCCAGCACAACACCTCCTGCTTCTCCACTAGCCCTCCTTGCGATCTCTTTCCCTTCATCTTTTTTCCCTGCCTTAGCTTGCCACACCAAATTCTCTCCATTCCTCTCAGCCCTAGGGTCCTCTTCATCTGAATCTCTGCCCACTCCATTCCCAGCACCAAATCGACCATCCCCTCTCCCAAAACCACCAGATCCCCCTGGGAAGGCATGTCTGCCTCCTGTCCATCCCCATCCCCTGTCAGCATTGTTGAACCTCCATCCTATGTGCCCATTCCCTCCTCCTCGATTGAATCTCTGGGCTCCAAATCCTCTGCCAAAATTTCCTGACATTGCTTCTTCTTGTGGCGGCGAGGGGAGGAGAGGGGGAAACCCTAAAAGATAGGATTGCTTCCCACTCATCTCCACTCCCTCTTTTATACCAACCAGGGCCCTCTCCCCTTTTTGGGCTCGGACCAGGCCTCCGCCATGGCAGGCCCACATCCACATCCAGATTTAAATCTCTCCCAACCGAGCCCCCCAAAAGGATCAGGGGTCTCAACTTTTCCTCAGGACCAAATCCCCCAAACTTTCCCTCTTCTGAAGCCAAATAGGCTGCAATTGGGGTTTTTTGCATTTCAATTTCCCCAAAATCCAGATCCTCATCCCCAATAAAGGGGTTATGGGATGTATCTTATTTTTTTCCATGTGTTTTTGCACAGTCCTAGCATTCCTTAACCTTATCCCCAATCCCCCCATGTTATGAGCTAGTAACAACAGAAGAATTCCTATCCCAATCCTCGTTCTTCTGAGATTTAGGTCCTTTTCGAACTCTATTTCTATTATCAAGCCTAAATTTCCCAAGTATACTTCCATTACTAGTATCATCTACCTCAATTGAAGCAGTAGATACCAAATATTTAGCAACTTTAACCATACCTGAACTGGAGATGAGGGCCTCCCCCTCCCCCTCCTCCTCGGAGCCCTCACCGGCCAACAACCAGAAGCGGTTGCCAGCCGGCGAGCGCCCTACTGGCGGCAGGAGAGAGCCAGGAGGCGAGGCGAGTGCCTCTGGAAGCGCGAGGAACGGCGACGGAGTGAGGTCGGGGTCGGAGGCACCCTGGCCCTCCGCCGTGGCGGCACCGCCACCTCCTCCTCCATCTCCTCGAGCTCCGCGTCCTCCTCGATCTCGATTGGTAGCCACCTGGATCTAGGGGCAGGAATCCCCATCACCGCCGCCTGCGGTGGCGCCTGCTGCGCTGGTGGCGGTGCCCTCGGCTGGATCAGGCGGTAGCGGAGGGAGCGGAACACCTTCCACTTCTCCCTCTGCTCCGGGACCAGCGACTCCGCCTTGAGCATCGCCCACAGGATCACCCCCATCGCCGACTGGCGGTCGTAGTTGGGGAAGCATCTGAGGATCTCCTCTCCGTGCATCTTGTCCCTCACCATCTCCGACGCGTCGTTGAGGGATTTCGCCGTCGGGAACCACCGGTCGATCTCCTTCAACCTCCCCATCAGGATCTCGTCGCCGTCGGACAGCGCCCACATTTGCTGCTCGCGCATCATCATCGAGCCCTAACTGTCGCAGCGGCGAGGGGCGGTGGTTCTCAAGGATGAGATTTGTGTGGTGTGGGGAGGGGGAGAGCCGAGGCGACGGCCTAATAACCCCGCTCCCCGCCCCCCGCTTGCCATTACTCACCTCGAAATCCACCCCTGCGTCGCCCCACCGGTCAGCCGCCGCAATTTCTGCGACGTGGCACGGGAACACCACCTCCTGGACCACCCGCCACTCCGCGCCATCCGCCCCTCTGCATGCATCCACCACCATCCCCTCGTCGTCGAGGAGCTCCACCCGCTGCCCTCGCCGGCGAACGTGGCCATGGTGGGGCTCTGGTAGCGCCGTGCAGAAATCCGGCACGAACACGCACAGGAGACCTGACCCACACGGAGACGTGTCCATCCCTAATCAATATCTTTTGGCCACACAAATTATATTAAGATCATATTAAGATGGCTTGGTTCATTTTCTACAATTCTTGGCACACATCCAACCAATGCCCCTCGCCACCTATTAAGCTTCACAAATCATTGTCTGCAGTTCTTGGCACACCAATTAAGCTTCGACTAATTGCTCTCACTACATAGAGGGTGCTATTCCAGAACTTAAATTTACAAGTGAACTCGAATTTCTGGCCACCAGTTTCAACTACAATTTCATATGTGAAGAGAAGCGAAATCTTGTCTTGCAATCAGTTGATTTTGTTGGTTTTGGTGCTTCGAACCCTCACCAATGCGTATGCAGTAAAGGCAGAAACGGAACTAAAACATTTGTTGTCAGATTGTAGACACACTCCGTATGCTTGTCTGCTAATTCATTTTCTGCAGTTCTGGTTGTGTTTAATCAATATCTTTTGGCCGCACAAATCACATTAAGATGGCTTGGTTAACAGCAAGCTCCGTCAATCGGCTATAACCAATAAATGGCCCCTCCTCCTAGGCTGTTCTTGGCACACCAACTGAGATTCGACTAATTGTTCTGACTACATAGAGGGTAACAGAGCTCAGCAGCAGTGAAAAAGTTTTTCTTGGAAACGAGGAAGGATGCTACTATTATTATTTCAGAAACGGCACCAAGGTCGTTCCTATTATTCAATGGTAACATCCAAGAAATACGAGAAGCACCAACCGACTTAAACTTTTCCAACGTTGTAAAGAGATTGAAATGGTGCTTGGCTATGTGTGAAGATTATTGGTCTGCGACACGGAAATTAGACAACATAGCCTACATGGATGAAAAGTGGTTCAACATGACTGGGAGGTGAACAACTACTATTTGCTTCCCGAAGAACCCGACCCCTTGCGCACCTTGCATCATAAGGATAGCATCGCCAAGGTGATGTTTCTCACTGTCGTGGCTAAACCAAGATACGACGAAGGTGGTGAGGCCGCTTTTGATGGAAAGCTCGGTATTTGGGCTTTTGTCACAAAGTCTCCTGCTCAAAGAACAAGTGAAAATAGAGATAAAGGGACACTTGAGCTCAAATCATTGAAAGTCACACCACATGTGTGAGAAACTTATTCCTGCGATCCAAGAGCACTGGCCGAATGAAGATGAAGGACAGACAATCTATATCCAACAAGATAATGCCACACCACATATTCTTCCCGATGACCCGGTTTTCCGACAAGTCATAGAACAGACTGAGTTGGATATTAAGTTGCTTCAACAACCTGCAAACAGTCCCGACATGAACATTCTTGATCTCTGCATATTCAGGTCTATCTAGTCCCACACCGATAGAAAAGTACCTCAAAGCATCTGGGAACTGATAGAAGGTGTGGAGGAGGAATATCGAAACTACCCGGTTGATAAGCCAGCTAGAAGCTTCGTGACGCTGCAGTCATGCATCCGAGAGGTAATGAGAAACAAGGGAGGGATAAACTACCCGATCCCTCACATGAACAAGAAACTCCAGCAGGCAGAAGGACGGCTCCCTATAGCTCTATCTATTGACTGTGAGCTAGTTGAACAGACCATAGCCTTTATAGAAGAGGCAGAAGCAATCTTAGCAGCAGAAAAAGAGCAGAAGCAGCAGGGAAAGAGCAGCAAGAGAAGAGCCGCAGCAGCCTTGAAGAAGCAGACACACCCTTCGAGTACCAGCAGCCTCCAAGCAGTAGGAAAAGAGAACGAGGAGCCTTCAAGCAGCAGAAACACCCTTCGAGTACCAGCAGTCTCCAAGAAGCAGGAAAAGAGCAGCAACAACCTTCAAGCAGCAGGCAAAGAGCACGAGCAGCCTCCGAGCAGCCGGAAAAGTGCAGCCACCTCCTTCAAGCGGCAGAAACACCCTTCGAGTACCAGTAGCCTCCAAGCAGCGGGAAAAGAGAACCAGGAGCCTTCAAGTAGCAATAAAAGAGCACCAGCAGCCTCCAAGCAGCAGGAAAAGAGGAGCTCTTCTTTACTTGGGGTCAGCTAGTGCTAGAATCAACTGACAATCAATTCATCTATTCTCTAATGTTGGTTATATTGTGTATTCTGAAGGTACTCCCGATGTTGTCACCCAAATCACCAACATCATCCCCATTTGAGATGCTCAGGACTCGATTGGGGAATTAAGCAAGGGTAGTCAGATGATTACCCTTGACTCGATTGGAGTAACTCTGTTTTGTCGATAATTACTTGACATTAACTTGCTTTTTACTCCTGGAACAAAGTTACTCAAGTTTGCATACTCAGGTTTCTCGACTTACTGGATTACATGGTGCATATAGTCCTGGAGTAGATTCAGCAAAGTGTTTTTAAAATCTACTCAAGTTTCTCAACTTACTGGATATACTCAAGTATCTCAACTTACTGGATAACATCTGACAAATTATACTCCTGGAGTATAATTAACATCTGACTAATTACATGGTGCATATACTCCTGGAGTGCATATACTCAAGTTTCTCAACTTACTTGATAACATCTGACTAATTATATCTACTCCAAACAGAGAGCATGACTGAATTTAGGAGCATCTCTGAATTTAACTGAATTAACATCTGACTAATTATATCTACTCCAAACAGAGAGTTTGACTAATTATATCTGACTAATTATAGTTCATCTAATCTTTGTTACATTGATGTACTGTAGAATCTAATCTTTGTTACACCGAATCTTGTGCACACAAAAATGATTCAGTGTAAAATGTTCATCTCATTCAGACTTGAGATGCAAAAATACAGTCCCCCTCCTTGCTTACTTGAGATGCAGGGCGACCAACCGATCGACCTCGCCAACGTGGTCCTCGTGGCTTCGCTATGCCGGCGCAACCCGCAAGCAAGGCGGCGACCAGAAAATGCTCCAGTTCAGTGGCAATGCAGAACTTTTATGCAATCTGAAACATCGAGTACAACATAGAGCATGTCATCATCATCTAGAAGCAGCACTACCACAACGAGTAGAACAAAATTCAGAATATGCAATGGTTCATAACTTAAATGATTCCTGGATGCACTAGTAATCATTTTGTTTAAAACTTACAAACTCCAAAGCACAAATGATTACAGCAGATTGACAAAATAGAGAGACCATAGTACATAACACAAATTAAAAAACTCGCTTTTAAATTCTCAAATAAGCGATACATAGCACTGACGCCTCCAAAATGCACCCATCTTGTTGTTTAACACATTTCTTCGCATTTTTCTTAAGAACACTTATCCAATAAACATTGATTAAGAAACGTCTTTTCAAAAGCAGGATGGCTACCGCTAGTCTCTTGGAGGTGCTCATAAGGATAGAATGTATATGTGTGTGCATACTGACTATTGTATGCGAACATCTGCGTCTGGTCTATATTGTGTTCTAAAATATTGACAGCGTCACAACAAACGTGAAACGGTAAGAACAAAAAATTCAGTTCCCCCAAAAAATCAGTTACCTAGCCAATGAGGCTGTATCGACATAGAGAATTAACAATCATGAAAAAATTGTCCTGCCCTAACAATGAAAATAACTCATTCCGACTTAGTCTATACACTCATGTATCACCGTAGATTCACACATCAAGAAAGCTTGGCTAATTGAACATATGTCCTCAAATAACGCTCCAAGCTAAGTTGTCGTGTGTCTGATCCAAGTAAATTCATGTGCAATCCAAGTTGATGCTCCAGCCAAAATATGTCTTCTAAAGAAAACCAATATATATGTTGGCAAGACTAGTCTGTGTTAGCGGATAGTGCAACACCCCGACTATCAACTACAACAAGTTTTGCCCGGCTACGGCGAGGGAGGGGCGATGATTGCGGCGTGCCTTCGTCTCGCTTGAGTGCTTGTAGTTGTAGTTAGGTAGTCTATGGATCTGGATGTAATTTTTATTATTTCTGGTGTTCATTGTACTGCCATGATTGAAGATGAATAGATCGAAAGTTTTCTCGCAAAAAAAAAAGATAGTGCAACATCCTGCGTGCGAGCCGTTGCTGCACCCTTTCACTGAACCTATGATTTAAGAACCGGCTTTATATGACTTATGGATTTAGCTTACACATTAACCATTGTCGACCATGTTCCATCCAGGATTACATTACACAATGGCGCAAGAGACCGAGACATGATTGCCTCCATGACTATCTCACTTGAATGAGGAAACCTACGCCTGGGTGTCATCTAGGCTAATTCTATGGACTATGCCTCTGGAAATAGCTAGCTTCATCACTCTTTTATGGACTTTGTCTTTATAAGTGTCTTTAACTCAAATTTCCAATACATCCCATTCCCTCTTAGATCGTGATTTCTGGTCATCCATGCTATTTACCCTGCTCCTCATTGTTGCTCTCCTCTCACACTCTGCGGTTCTCCTCCTAGAAACTAAATGTGATCCTGCTACGCGCGGAACAAGCTAGTAATTTATAGTAGGTTAGCAAGTGATCAACGTTGTGTGCGGACGGACGCCATAATTTCTTCAACAAACATCTCATGCCAACTGTTCTAATATTTAACTCTATCGTGAGTGTGTAGTTGGTACATCTATAGCACTCATGACTTATATAAATATGAGCAACCCCAAGCGAAATGTCTCTAGCAAACTATGACAAAGACGCCACTCCAAACTCAAGCTATTATAGAAAGATGGATTATGGTTTGATGAAGTGTGTCTATAATCCCGTAGGATCAAAACATTACCCTCCATTTCAATAAAAGGAATATTGTTCACAACTTTTTATTACGTGGGCAAAATAAATAAAGAAATACCTATCTCGCAAATGAAGGTCAACAATACCCAAAACAACCAACAATCTTTCCCATAAAAATCCTCTCTGAAGGCAAATCATGCCTAACATTTTTAGACGAACTAGAATAAGATTAATGTTTGGGGGTGGAGGAAGCATCATGCTAACTATTGTTTCTAGACCTATTGACATGTCATTAGTATTTGAGTAACATCTGACTATATTTTTATTAATAACAACCATGTTTACTCTAGAAATGAAATAAATGGAAATAGCACTACAATTATTAGGTTCACACATAATTTTGTTGCAATTATTTAGTTTGTGGGCTGAAAATCCGAAAAGTATGTCCCAATCACTACTATATTTTAGAGGAAAATACAA
>NC_041386.1:718520756-718526417 GCF_002162155.2 Triticum dicoccoides
ACAACTGAAAGAAGCATTAGGCCACTATGCCACTACAAGAAACTACAAAGTATAAGAAGTAAAAACTAGAGATGCTCCCAAACAAAGAAATAATCGGCAAAACAGCGCCCAAAAACATCTAAGCAAACTGGGGGCAACTTCAAGAGTGTTAGAATAAATCCGAGGCATACCGTCGATCATCCGAGGATCAAGCAATCAAACGAGGCACGACACCTAGATTTGTTAACGAGATTCACCAATATGGCTACATCACCGGGGCCTGACTATGGGCACTCCTCCCCATGACACTGTCACAATACCGCACACCGGCCACCCGGGCGCCGGCACATGCCGCCAGCTCCCCCTTGCGCGCATGTGCTATTATGTTGGCATAGGTTACATCGTGTGTCTACCCCCGCTATATATGAGAGGCCTAGGATACAAGTGTCCTACTAGGACACGACTCCACATCCTATGTAAACACGATACAACTACAAGTCCAATTGTAACCTACCTTGTACACTATATTCGACACAACTCTAACAAACTCCACCTTGGCGAATATTCTCCACCACCTTGAGTTCGTCCATGCGTCAAACTTCCATGTACATTGGACTTGAGTTTATGCCATGAGCACCGCTGCTACTCCAAAGACTCCATGTGACTCCACCTGCAACTTGTAGTCCCTTCTTTTCTTAACCACCGTCAACACTCGAACGAAATTAAGTTCCACATTACTCTAATTTGCGCTCCCAACTTTCAGAGTATCAGTCCAACGCCATCACACACCGATCGCTGACCTGCGTGAAAATGAACAACTCATATATTGGGTGTCACACATAAGAGTTACCTGAACTCAACATCACTGCTCCTTTCTTGACCGCCTGTCTGAAACTTGAAGGAAATTCACCATTGCTTGTAGTCATCCCGAGTCAAATTTGCAGTTGTCTCACCACATGTATGACCACCAGAGTCCTGGCCCGTCTCCATGCCCGTGCATACCGCACGCCTCGCCGCTATTACCGCGACGAGCCTCCACTGTCCTGGTTGAGTCTCAAGGGTCGCGAACCCACACCACTCAACCTCCACTGCAGAGTACCACCGATCATCACCGATCGATGACGAGTTTCACGCTTCCATCAGACCACTGGGCTCCTGTCGGAACTGCATGTCACTCTCTTTTTCCCGTCCGCTGAATATGTTTCGATTCTCTGGATCCTTACACCGTAGCCCCTCAATCCAACTCCACCTTCAACATGACTCCATGGTAGATGATCAGTCCACCCTCGCGCCCCGTCGACTTCAAGCTCTCATGTGTGCACCGTCTTGAATCAACCCCGCGCCATAGTCTTGTAGAAGCCACACAAGCCCTCAGACCCGTGCCGCGTGTTTCCACGCCCAGAAGTCGGTCACCATCGGCATCACGCACCTATGTCGGCATCACCGATTCCACCACCGTCTTCTGTACCAACCGACTTACGTCGATCCCGTCAGACTGCCCAGTCCGACCCAGCCGAACTCATTCGACTGTATGACACGCTCAAGGCTCACAAATCGTCTTCCGCGAATTTCCATCCATCACATGATAATTCTATCTCAGCTGACATGACTTCCTGCAACGCCTTCAAGCATCTTTGTTGTGCCAACAAATTTTTCACCTGTGTCTGCCATAACCCAAGGTTTTCAATTCCGTGAACTTCTTCACCTCAAACTAGGTACCCATTGGCGCCATAGCTCTCCGTGCAGCTGACACTTTGAAAAAATAAATCCGAGTTTCCAACACGTGCTCAAGTACACAAGATGTAGTAGTAGCAAATTCCTACCAAAAATTCTTCTTGTCCTCACGTGTAGTAGCTCCCACGCACTCAACCCCGATGCTGGCTACTTGCCTTATCCAAGCCCTTGCCTTCCTGTTGTACGTGCGTATTACCAGATGGACCTTTTCCCTTCGCTTGAATCGATGCGGCTGCCTTGCGTGGCACATGAGGACTCGGTCCTCCTTTTCTGTCAAACAAACCTCGTATAGTGCATGTACGCCAGCGCTTCCACGTTCCAACTTGCATCGCTATCGGCCACCTCCGCCTTGGCCTGCCAAAGCTGACCCATATGATTCAGCCCACGTCTTGATCACGCTGGCCCCGCCTGGGCTTCAGCTCACCTGTACGCGCGTGGCTGCATAGGGCATACCGAACCGATCTCGATGAACTCGATCGATCTCGCCAAGACTCCGATTGCCTGCACGTTCCGCCGCCACCGCTACGTCAACGACTTACTCGCCGATAGTCCCGCTTGCTAACTGATCGCTCCTGTTTTGGACCAGATCATCTTGCTGCTCCCTGCTGTCGTGTCCCACGTGATCGCCGAGACAAGATTCCGCCGACTAGGCCATCGACCAGCTTCCACAGCCACGATCTCTTCAAAACCTCCTCCATTAATCAACTCCACCGCCTCCCGGACCTTTTCAACCTTGCTCATGATACCACTTGTTAGAATAAATCCGAGGCATACCATCGATCATCTGAGGATCAAGCAATCACGCACGACACCGAGATTTGTTAACGAGGTTCACCAATATGGCTACATCCCCGGAGCCTGGCTATGGGCGCTCCTCCCCATGACACCGTCACAATACCGCACACCGGCCACGGCACATGCCGTCGGCTTCCCCTTGCGCGCCTGTGCTATTATGTTGGCATAGGTTACATCGTGTGTCTACCCCCGCTATATATGAGAGGCCTAGGATACAAGTGTCCTACTAGGGCACGACTCCACATCTTATGTAAACACGATACAACTCAAGTCCAACTGTAACCTACCTTGTACACTATATTCGACACAACTCTAACAAAGAAATCATCTGATCCAGCTCCGAAGCACGGTCGCCCAGCACTTCAGAGCACTTCATCAGTCCTAACCAGGGTCCACCCAGAGCAAGGGGGGGGGGGGGCAGCTCGCGCCACCTGTTCCTGCTTCTGTACCAAGTACAACATTCTTTCTTTGACAGGGCAAGAGCATCAGACCACCCAGCTGGCCAGCATGGTAGCAGTTTTTCTCCACAGTATCTGCATGCCGAGCCATGGGACATGATTGAAACAAATGTCGTTACGATATCTCCAAAGAGTCCATAAGACAGCATAATGTAATATACTATCTGCTGGTCTGTTCTTGTTTCTCAACAACCAATCCAGCATATTATCTAGGGAAAGCCCAATATGCTTATTGGATATGTCAAAAACCACTCTCCAGAGCTCCATCGAAACAACACAACCAAAAAATAGATGGTTAACAGACTCAGGTTCACTACAGAAAAGACAAGTAGCATCTTCTACATATTGTCTTTTCTGCACGTTATCTCTAGTCAATAGTTTGTTTTTAGCTAGCAGCCAGAGAAAAATCTGAATCCCCTGGGGGACATTAACTTTCTAGACAACAGGAAGGTTGCCTGGCTGTACACCCCTAAAATTGATAAAACTATAAAAGGATTTCACAGTGTAGATACCGTTGGAGTCACAATTCCAAAAAACAGTATCCTCTTTGTCATCGAACACAACATTCTTAACTATATTAAAAAGATCATTCCAAGCAGTTAACTTGTCTTGAGTAAAACATCTCCCAAAAGTAATCTTGAGATTAGTACCATCCCACACTTCACTAATGGAAATGTTGTGATCATTGGCAATAATATATAAGTCCCAAAACTGTGTAGCAAGGGTGGTAGAGCCTATCCACTGGTTTTCCCAGAATCTGACACTCTTGCCATTACCAATAATCCAGGAATAACCTATCATGGCAGCTTTAGCAGCCCATAGAATCCCTTTCCAGACAGGGGAAGCACCATTGTCAGGGCATGCAAATATATTGGGGCTATGAGTTCTATATTTGGCATCAATAATTTGCTTCCAAATCTTACCATCATCTAGGAAGTATCTCTTGGCCCAAGAAGCTAAAAGGCAAATATTCATGTCAGCTATATTAGGGATGCCCAAACCACCATGTTGTTTATTAAGGATCACACTCCCCCAAGAAGTCTGATACTTATGATGCCCCTCATAGTCATCCCAGAAACAATGGGCTAGTTGAGAATTGATCAACTTAACAACCCATTTGGGGAATTTAAAAATTCCCATAAGGTATCCAGGAAGACTAGCTAGACAGGATATGACTAGGCTGAGCCTCTTGCGAGAAGAGAGAAGTCTACCCCTCCACCCAGCCCTTTTTTGATGATTTTATCAACAGTAGGCTGCAACTCACTTTTTTTGAGTTGTCTGTGGTGGAGAGGGGGCCCTAAATATTTTATTGGGAACTCACCTAATTTGCAACCAAGGATTTGAGAAAAAATATTAGCATCGTCCCCATTTATATTAATGGGTACCAGGTCACATTTATGAAAGTTAATCCTCATCCAAGATAACTGCTCAAAGCAGGAGAGGAGCCATTTGAGGTTTCTAGCATGGGAGGATGTGGTGGCTAGAGGCTGCGATCCCTCTCCGCTGCTCCGATGGTGGTGGCGGTTCTGCTCTCTCGCTCCCCCTCCTCTACTGGCTGCTACTAATTCGAACTGTGTTACCAGAAAACATGGTTTGGATGGGCTCGTTGCTGTCTGGGCTATCGGCTTCACAGGCCCATGCTAATTGAGCTTGATCCTGTTCAAGGCCTAAATGTCTCATCACCTCCTCTCCCGCTTTGCAATGACACATTGGTGGATGAACTACTGTGGTCGCCGCTTCCGGTTTGACGCGACGCGCCGGCGAACATGACCCGACACCAATGTGGTGGCCGGGAAGAGCGAGGGTACCCGTCGGAAGGTTTGAATGGCTCATTTTTTGTACCCCTACTAATTAGTTTTCCCTCATTCCCCGTCTTATTAGTAGATCATGCTCATCGAGTGAGCAAACGTGGTGGATCCTGTCCTGGGCAGGAATTCTTAAAATCTCAAGAGAAGGAGCCATCAAGTAGATGGTTTTTTGGCGAATACACATGGTTGCGTATCATTTCATTGATTTGGGGGTTGAAATTATAGGTGGTTGAAAGCCTAGGGCCACGTTCACTAGAAGGCATGGTCAAGGCTGCAATGGAGCAGAAGCTAGTGGGGCTGCTCAGCCCAAAGGTACATATGATCTATGTTACAGGAATTACGTTATTCAGCCCTTTGGCTCCGGCTCTTGCCCAGATGTGGGTGTCATCCTTGATTACGTGGGGGATATGCATATATAGATGGTTGAGCTCTGTCGAAGATGACGGAGTTGCGATGATTCCATGGGGACCAGGAAACTAAGGCAATGAGGGAGCCGAAGCCCTTGCACATGGTGACCGGTATGATGGCCAGGGACGAGGACCACCAGTCGATGAACTTGGAGTTGCTGGCGGGTGTAGGCACTAGGATCCTGCACCAGTGGAGAATGTCATGCCAGATCATGCGGGTGAAGACGCAACCGGTAAGCAAATAGTGGATGGTCTCATCACAATGGTCACAGAGCACGCACACCATCTGGTGCGGAAGGCCATGGCGGGCAAGTCTTCGCCGCCGACCAGCACCTATCATGACACATGAGCCAGAGGAAGATCTTCACCATGTGCGACACCCATGGTCACCAGACAAGTTGCCCAGCGGGCACGAAAGTAGAGCCGTGGAATAGGGCGACGTAGCAGGATCGCGTCGTGTAGTTACTGCTCGCCATCCAT
>NC_041386.1:718526731-718540489 GCF_002162155.2 Triticum dicoccoides
GTCACGCAGCATGCACCATAGGTCGACGTATTGGACCATGGCCTCGGGCGCCAAGCTATTGCCAATGTCCAGGATCCAATTTCGAGAGTCCAGGCGTCAGAAACAAGGCGCCTCCGCCACTGGCATCTAGGAACCTGATAAGAAAGTGCCAGCCAAGATCGACAATCGAAGCGCCATCGAGCCGATGATCTACCTAGAATTTGCAGGTGGGTCCGTCGCCGAGCGTCCTACTGGTGGATGTACGGAAGATTTGCCGCACGTCGGGCTTGCTAGGTGGCGGTAGATGACGCCAGGGATGGTAGGGTCGGTCGCCTATAACCAAGGCCACCTCACATGAAGAGCAATGCCAGTGTGCTGCAGGTCGCGAACGCCAAGGCCGCCCATCTCGATCGGGCGGCAGACCCTCGGCCAGCTGACAGGGTAATTACCATGGCGGGCCTCCTTGCACCCATGCCAAAGGAAATCCCAAATCACACGGGTGACCAGCTTGTGGATAGTCTTGTTTAGAGCCATTGCAAGGAGCAAGTACACCGGCGTTGCACAGAGGACATGGCGGACCAGCGCAAGGTGCTCGCCACGGGAGATAAGTGCCACGCGCCAAGTTGGAATCCTTCACCATTCGACTCGAGCTCACGGGTGTGCTGAATGCCAGGGCGGAGGAGTCGGGATGCGAAAGGCTCGAGGAGCGAAAGGGGATATGGGTTTACCCAAGCCCCCCAAATCTTTTATACCACGGGGGGAATCTCACCGCGGATCCTCAGCCGCTGATCGCTGGAACGACGGCGCCCGCGCCGGCAGCGCACACAGGATAAACGCGGCACCTGGCGGATTTCACGGGAAAAAAACCGAGGATTCATGCGCCAATTTCCCCGATAAGCCACGACATTACCACTTCTGCGCTTGCATGCCTTATTTCGAATACCAGAATTTCCGAAGTGAATCAATCCGATTGATTACCCACAGTTCCTTTCTTAAAGGATGTTACTCAGTCTGAATGACCACCCTTCACGGAAACCTGTGCACTCGGACATGTGAAACACCTGACTGAAGTCATCTTCAGGATCGCTATGAAATGAGCTTGACGACCCTCCACGGGTTAACTTGGCACTTTCACTGGGTTCCAAGGCGCATGCCTCATAAATTCTGACTCGGAGATGGCCCACGCTAGCGTTCCCCTTGGATAAGAAGTGGCATCTCCCTGGAGAGTCAGACCACGTGCCGGCGTCATCAATCGGGTTTTATGGCATGTCCACACTCGGACCTCAAGTCTATCTCTCCCGAGACACAAATGAATGCCGCCGAGTTTTGCTCGGCGATCAACAACGTCGGATCACTCAGAAAACCCCTAGTCCAGAATTTGTCCTGTTTTCTTCCAAGGCACAACGGGTTACTATTCGGTGACAGATTTCGAGTGCCTCTGAAGCACTCAGACCAAACCGAAAAGCTTGATCCACTTGTCCTACGAAACCTCAACCACCTCTGGGGCTAATGACGGGGTCACCTACTACCGGTAGGGTCAAAGCCCTGACATCTAGGACCCACCTAGGGTCCCCGACCATCGTTTGTGGGTCCTTGGACCATAGGCGCATTCAGATGCGTCTGATAAGAAATCAACTCGGACGCACCGACAACTCAGACGTCTTCCATCCAGTCGGCCCAGCCGCCACCACTCAGACAAGGAAGGTAATTGTACGACGTGGGAACTGCAACGGTCGAGCGTTCTTAAGTCAGACTTTTACTGTAGTCATAGCTGGTGTTACCTGTAACTGCCGTAGTTCTGGCTATTAACACTAGTATTTGTCCTAGTTATACCAATTAGCCACCCTTGTAACGTGGCAGTAAAGAGGCTACAACACATTCTACATAAGCCGCCCACCTCTTCCTGAGCAGGGGTTAAGCACTCCTAGTGTTACACCTGAAACAAGCCTCAGGACACGAGACATAAGGCTGTTACCTCCTTTGAGATGGGCCTGAACTCGTAAACACCGAGTGTTACACCTGCGTCATAGCTAGGCTTTACCCCTCTTTCGTACCCTAATACTCATTGTCAAGATCGTAACCCCGACAAACTATACCCATGGCAATGATGGAAATCAACCATTGGATGACCGGTATCCAGCCTAAATTTTTTTGTGATATGTCCCGGCTCAGGATCGAAGGATTCCGATGGATTTTAGGAGCAAAGAGATCTTTTTTTATGTGTTCGACCTGATAGGGAAACTTAAGATCTATGAAAAGAACGGTCCTATAAATTTCGCCCATGTGCATCCGAAGACTGGGTGACGTGATGGTTTTTTTAAAGGGGAATATATTAATATCTTAAAGATACTAATTACACCCGGCCTCTGCACCTACAAGATGTCACAAAGACATCCAGGATGCACACAAACAAAGGAAAAAAACAAAGGTCCCGCTGCAGTGATCGACTCCTCTCAGCAGCCGCACACAAACCGCAACCAAATACAGCACCCAGAAACATAAAAGGTCTCCAAAAGTAACACCTCGAAGAAGGAAAATAGTGCACATGCACCGCCGTTGCCCGATCCAATATAAGGTACCTGAACCAAGGAACACACCACTCGCCGTTAGGAGGAGACAGGAACAGGATGTTGGAATTCACCCAGAGATCACTCACATAAAATCACAACGAACACGTGCATAGAAAACTGATAGCCAAGGGCCCTTTTCAAGCCCTCATTTTCTCTCTTTTTATTTTTCTTTTTTCTCTTTTCTTCACGTTGCCGTTGAAGAACCTCGTCGTCTGTGTAGTGTCATGAGATGGTTGGTGCTGATATCAGTGATGGAGCTAGCTTTTGACCACAGGGTGGTTCGCCCCAATTTATTTATTTTGATAACTAATATGACATGTGAACGTTGTAACTAATTATCAATAGAACAAAGAAATGGATCAATATGGTCTTACGAATACACTAGCATTCACAATTCAATCAAAGTTTTGCATAAAGAAGCCTACATAGTAAATAGTACATGGTTGCGATGAAGGTATCAAATAGAAACACTGACCATAGTACAAACCTTGAGATGTTCAAAAAGACTATGTTTTTGTCCTACGCTTTTGCATTCCCATAAAGGTATCAATTAAGTCATCTTCATTCACCTCGGAGACAACATCCCTCTCGATGTACGTAACTAGGCAATCATTCAAAAGACTATCACCCATCTTATTTCTCAACATTTTCCTGACTATACTCATGGCAGAAAATGGTCTCTCAACATTTGTCGTTGCCACCGGTAGAATCTATACCAACTTTAAAAGCAAGCAAGTACACCAAATGATGAAATATGTGTCTCCCTATTTGAATAAGCTTAACCAAGAGATTAACAATATTGCAAAGGCCTTGGAAGTTCTCATCATTTCTCAGGTCATCAATATAGTTATCAAGTTGTAGTTCAAGGTGTATCAAGTCGGCACTTGAAAAGTTTTTGGGATAAAACTCAGCAAGTCTTCATACCTTGTGTGCATCAAAAGAAACAAATGAGTTGAAGAGATTCAATAGCATTTTTGAAAGCAATACAAATTTTAGAAGCAAGTTTGCATACCTTTTGTGCATCAAAAGTAGCAAATGAGTTGGCAGGATTCAAAGCAGACATACAAGATAGCAATTCCATATTGATCTCATCAAATTGATTTTCAAACTCTTGACTTATTTGACCAATGACACCAAGAAAAACTTCTCGTCTAAGGTGATCATCATTTGTTTGGGGTCGAGCAAATCGTGTTGATCTTCCATAGGGCACATAATTATGTTCCATTAAAGGAACTTGAATGACATGCTTGTTACAAAATAGTGTGACCTTTTGCAGAAATGCATCCCGCCCATTAGTCCTAAGTTCTTGTATTCTACTTTTTGCAGTTCTAACAAGTGCCATAGTAGTAAGAATATCTTGGTCTCTTCTTTGCAAACAATCAGACAAATCACTTGTGTATCAAAGAATGAGAAGCATCAAGTGTGCATTGAAAATAAAGTGAAATGACTCAAACATACCAACAATAGTATGAATTTTGGGCCAATCACTTCTTTGTGAAGTATCTTGTCCAAGAGTTATGAGCACATCACGGTTTGTGGGATACATAGCAATAATGTTGAGAACAGTTTCGTAATTAGAGCCCCACCGAGTATCACTTGGCCTAGGTAACCCCATCTCTTGATTCAGACCACTCCCAGTTTGTAACTCACCACATTCAAGTAGTTTCATGACATTGTGAAGTCTAGCATCTCGAAGCATGTTATTACGCTTACAACACACTCCAAATAACATTGAGTAATAAAGATACTTGATCATAAAACCACAGACAATCATCATTTCCCTCGGCGACAACAACAAGAACTAGCTGGAGTTGATATGCAAAACAATGAACATAATAGGCAGAAGGTGACTCTTTCATGAACAATGTTTCCAGTCCTTTAATTTCCCCTTTCATATATCCTTGCCCACGAATTTGAGTTGTAGTCTATGATTGGTAAGTAACGTTTCAATTGCTTCCTTAAGTGACAATGAAGTAGTGTCACTTACATGAACAACTCCAAGAAAGTGCTCACACGTCCTTCCAACTTTATCAACAAGACGCAAGCACAAAGCTAGTTGTTCTTTATGTGATACATCACTAGACTCGTCAGCTAGAATAGCATAGTGCTCATCACCAAGTTGATCAATAATTTACTTTCTAGTAAGTACTGCACAACATTGAATAAGATGATGTTGTATCTGATGAGAAGTCAATTTGCAATTACCTAGTGCATTCTTCAAAACATACTTATTCGCCTCGTCACTATTTGTTGCAAGCCACTTCAATAGCTCAAGGAAGTTTATTCTATTTCTAGACTGTTCACTTTCATCATGCCCAGAAAATGCCAATACTTGATGAAGAAGAAACTGCAAGCATCTAAGTGAATACCTCAACCTCATCTTGTAAAGACGTTCATCGTCACTATTCACATTCACAAAAATATCATCAATTGCTGCACGAGGATTCACAAATAGGTTATATCTCTCTTGAGTTGCATTGTGCACACTTGTTATGGAACGATCATGCTTAAGAAGAGCATCCTCTCTATTACGATTACTCCAACCACCATCAGTAAATGAAGTAGTTCCCTTACCACTAGTTTTTCTCTCTTTGAACAAGTAACGTACAAAGCAAAAAAGGATTCCTTCTTGATACTATATTCAAGCCAACTATGATTATGAAGCCACAAAGGATTGAAGGAACGTTCTCTACTCGCAATTTTTCTTTTTTTAAAGTCATGTGCACAAGGTTTGAATGACTATTTAAGGATATATGCTCTTCGAACTGCATCTTGATTATTGACGGGATAACTTGCAATATGTAGCCTTTCCCCAAGATCTTGTTTAAGACGACTAAAATCATAAACCGGTGGTGACGACGGTGACACATCTTCAGTTTGCTCTATAGTCACATTAGACATAGACAATATTGTTTTCCAATTTGCTCTTCGATCACAATCGGCATACACACAACTTCAGTGGTTTGCTCTTCAACCACATCCGGCATATTCTCCGCCTTCTTCTTCTTCCCCAGTTTCATAGCCTCTCTCTGGAAAAGAGAAACAATGTCTCCAGCCCTCTTAATTTTTCAACAAATCTGCAAGAAAACTACTTTCTATCAATAAAGCTAATTGGGTATTTTGGTATGCGTCCGTGTAGTTGAAGGAAATATGCCCTAGAGGCAATAATAAAGTTATTATTTATTTCCTTATATCATGATAAATGTTTATTATTCATGCTAGAATTGTATTAACCGGAAACATAATACATGTGTGAATACATAGACAAACAGAGTGTCACTAGTATGCATCTACTTGACTAGCTCGTGAATCAAAGATGGTTAAGTTTCCTAGCCATGGACAAAAGAGTTGTCATTTGATTAACGGGATCACATCATTAGGAGCATGATGTGATTGACTTGACCCATTCCGTTAGCCTAGCACTTGATCGTTTAGTATGTTGCTATTGCTTTCTTCATGACTTATACATGTTCCTGTAACTGTGAGATTATGCAACTCCCGTTTACCAGAGGAACACTTTGGGTGCTACCAAACGTCACAACATAACTGGGTGATTATAAATGAGTACTACAGGTGTCTCCAAAGGTACATGTTGGGTTGGCGTATTTCGAGATTAGGTTTTGTCACTCCGATTGTCGGAGAGGTATCTCTGGGCCCTCTCGGTAATGCACATCACTATAAGCCTTGCAAGCAATGTAGCTAATGAGTTAGTTACGGAATGATGCATTACGTAACGAGTAAAGAGACTTGCCGGTAACGAGATTGAACTAGGTATTAGATACCGACGATCGAATCTCGGGCAAGTAACATACCGATGACAAATGGAACAAAGTATGTTGTTATGCGGTTTGACCGATAAAGATCTTCGTAGAATATGTAGGAGCCAATATGGGCATCCAGGTTCCGCTATTGGTTATTGACCAAGAATAGTTCTAGGTCATGTCTACATAGTTCTCGAACCGTAGGGTCCGCACGCTTAAGGTTTCGATGACAGTTATATTATGAATTTATGAGTTTTGATGTACCGAAGGAGTTCGGAGTCCCGGATGAGATCGGGGACATGACGAGGAGTCTCGAAATGGTCGAGACGTAAAGATCGATATATTGGACGACTATATTCGGAGTTCGGAAAGGTTCTGAGTGATTCGGGTATTTTTCGGAGTATCGGAGAGTTACGGGAATTCGCCGGGGAGTATATGGGCCTTATTGGGCCATACGGGAATAGAGGAGAGAGGCCAAAAGGAAGGATGCCTGCGCCCCCCCCCCCCTCTGGTCCGAATTGGACAAGGGGCGCAGCCCCCCTTTCCTTCTTCCTCTCCCCCTCTTTCCCCTTCTCCTACTCCAACAAGGGAGGTGGAATCATACTAGGACTAGGGAGTCCTAGTAGGACTCCACACTTGGCGCGCCCCCTCCTAGGGCCGGCCTCCTCCCCGCTTGCTCCTTTATATACGGGGGCAGGGGGGCACCCCATGACACACAAGTTGATCTACGGATCGTTCCTTAGCCGTGTGCGGTGCCCCCCCTCCACCATATTCCACCTCGGTCATATCGTCGTGGAGTTTAGGCGAAGTGCTGCGCCGGAAGAACATCATCATCGTCACCACGCCGTCGTGATGACGAAACTCATCCCCGACGCTTTGCTGGATTGGAGCCCGGGGAACATCATCGAGCTGAACGTGTGCTGAACACGGAGGTGCCGTACGTTCGGTACTTGGATCGGTCGGATCGTGAAGACGTGCGACTACATCAACCGCGTTGTCATAACGCTTCGGCTTACGGTCTACGAGGGTACGTGGACAACACTCTCCCCTCTCGTTGCTATACCATCACCATGATCTTGCGTGTGCGTAGGAATTTTTTTGAAATTACTACGTTCCCCAACAGTGGCATCCGAGCCTAGGTTTTATGCGTTGATATTATTTGCACGAGTAGAACACAAGTGAGTTGTGGGCGATACAAGTCATACTGCTTACCAGCATGTCATACTTTGGTTCAGCGGTATTGTTGGATGAAGCGGCCCGGACCGACATTACGCGTACACTTACACGAGACTGGTTTTACCGCCGTGCTTCGCACACAGGTGACTAGCGGGTGTCTGTTTCTCCAACTTTAGTTGAACCGAGTGTGGCTACGCCCGGTCCTTGAGAAGGTTAAAACAGCACTAACTTGACGAACTATCGTTGTGGTTTTGATGTGTAGGTAAGAACGGTTCTTGCTCAGCCCGTAGTTGCCATGTAAAATTTGCAACAACAAAGTAGAGGACGTCTAACTTGTTTTTGCAGGGCATGTTGTGATGTGATATGGTCAAGACGTGATGAGATATAAGTTGTTGTATGAGATGATCATGTTTTGTTCAAGTTATCGGCAACTGGCAGAAGCCCTATGCTTGTCTCTTTGTTGCATAAGATGCAAGTGCCAAATAATTGCTTTACTTTATCGCTATACAATAGCAATAGTTGCAAGAGCAATAGTTGGCGATACGACCATGTGACGACACATTGATATAGATCAAGATGATGAAGATCATGGTGTCGTGCCGGTAACGATAGAGCATGGTGTCGTGCCGGTAACGATAGAGATCATGACAGTACTTTGGAGATGGTGATCACAAGCACAAGATGATGATGGCCATATCATATCACTTATATTGATTGAATGTGATGTTTATCTTTTATACATCTTATTTTGCTTAGTTTGACGGTAGCATTTTAAGATGATCTCTCACTAAATTATCAAGAAGTGTTTTCCCTGAGTATGCACCGTTGCGAAAGTTCTTCGTGCTGAGACACCACGTGATGATCGGGTGTGATAGGCTCTACGTTCAAATACAACGGGTGCAAAACAGTTGCACACGCGGAATACTCAGGTTAAACTTGACGAGCCTAGCATATAACAGATATGGCCTCGGAACACGGAGACCGAAAGGTCGAGCGTGAATCATATAGTAGATATGATCAACATATTGATGTTCACCGTTGAAACTACTCCATCTCACGTGACGATCGGACATGGTGTAGTTGATATGGATCACGTAATCACTTAGAAGATTAGAGGGATGTCTATCTAAGTGGGAGTTCTTAAGTAATATGATTAATTAAACTTTAAATTTATCATGAACTTAGTCCTGGTAGTATTTTGCAAATTATGTTGTAGATCAATAGCTCGCGTTGTTGCTTCCCTATGTTTTTTTCTTCCCTGTGTTTTATATGTGTTCCTAGAGAAAAACTAAGTTGAAAAGATGTTAGTAGCAATGATGCGGACTTGATCCGTGATCTGAGGTTTATCCTTATTGCTGCACAGAAGAATTATGTCCTTGATGCACCGCTAGGTGACAGACCTATTGCAGGAGCAGATGCAGACGTTATGAACGTTTGGCTAGCTCAATATGATGACTACTTGATAGTTTTGTGCATCATGCTTTATGGCTTAGAACCGGGACTATAAAAACGTTTTTGAAACGTCATGGAACATATAAGATGTTTCAAGAGATTAAATTGGTATTTCAGACTCATGCCCGTGTCAAGAGGTATGAGACGTCTGAGAAATACTTCGCCTAAAAGATGGAGGAGAATTGCTCAACTAGTGAGCAAGTACTTAGATTGTCTGAGTACTGCAATCACTTGAATCGAGTGGGAGTTAATCTTCCAGATAAGATAGTGATTGGCAGAGTTCTCTAGTCACCATCACCAAGTTACTGGAACTTCGTGATGAACTATAATGCAAGGGATGACGAAAACGATTCCCGAGCTCTTCGTGATGCTGAAATCGACGAAGGTAGAAATCAAGAAAAGAGCATCAAGTGTTGATGATTAACAAGATCACTAGTTTCAAGAAAAGGGCAAAGGAAAAGAAAGGGAAACTTCAAGTAGAATGACAAGCAAGTTGTCACTCCCGCGAAGAAGCCCAAAGTTGGACCAAAGCCTGAAACTGAATGATTATACTGCAAAGGAAATGGTCACTGGAAATGGAAATGCCCTGAATATTTGGTGGATAAGAAGGATGGCAAAGTGAACAAGGGTATATTTGATATACAGGTTATTGATGTGTACCTTACTAGTGTTTATAGTAACCCCTAAGTATTTGATACTTGTTCGGTTGCTAAATATTAGTAACTCGAAACAGGAGTTACAGAATAAACAAAGACTAGTTAAGGGTGAAGTAACGATGTGTGTTGGAAGTGGTTCCAAGATTGATATGATTATCATCGCACACTCCCTATACTTTCGGGATTAGTGTTAAACCTAAATAAATGTTATTTGGCATTTGCGTTGAGCATGAAATATGATTTGATCATGTTTATTGCAATACAGTTATTCATTTAAAGTCAAAGAATAATTGTTAGTCTGTTTACATGAATAAAGCCTTCGATGGTCATACACCCAATGAAAATAGTTTGTTGGATCTCGATCGTAGTGATACACATAATCATAATATTGATGCCAAAAGATGCAAAGTTGATAATGATAGTGCAACTTATTTGTGGCACTGCCATTTGGATTATATCGGTGTAAAGCGCATGAAGAAACTCCAAAAAGATAGATTTTTGGAATCACTTGGTTATGAATCATTTGATGCTTGCGAACCGTGCCTTATGGGAAAGATGACTAAAACTCCGTTCTCCGGAACAATGGAACGAGCTAGTGACTTATTGGAAATAATACATACTGATGTATGCGGTCCAATGAGTATTGATGCTCGTGGCGGGTATCGTTATTTTCTGACCTTCACGAGATGATTTGAGCAGAGATGAGTATATCTTCTTAATTAAACACAAGTCTGAAACATTTGAAAAGTTCAAAGAATTTTCAGAGTGAAGTGGAGAATCATCGTAACAAGAAAAAAAAGTTTCTACGATCTGATCGTGGAGGAGAATATTTGAGTTACGAGTTTGGTCTTCAATTAAAACAATGTGGAATAGTTTCACAAACTGATGCCACCTGGAACACCACAGCTTAATGGTGTGTCCGAACGTCATAACCGTACTTTATTGGATACAGTGCAATCTATGATATCTCTTATCGGTTTACCACTATCGTTTTGGGATTATGCATTAGAGATAGTTGCATTCACTTTAAATAGGGCACCATCGAAATCCGTTGAGACGACGCCTTATGAACTGTGGTTTGGCAAGAAACCAAAGTTGTTGTTTCTTAGAGTTTGGGGTTGCGATGCTTATGTGAAAAAGTTTCAACCTGATAAGCTCGAACCTAAATCGGAGAATTGCGTCTTCATAGAATACCCAAAGGAAACTGTTGGGTACACCTTCTATCACAGATCCGAAGGAAAGTTATTCGTTGCTAAGATGGATCCTTTCTAGAGAAGGAGTTTCTCTCGAAAGAAGTGAGTGGGAGGAAAGTAGAACTTGATGAGGTAATTGTACCTTCTCCCTTATTTTAAAGTAGTTCATCACAGAAATCAGTTCCAGTGATTCCTACACCAATTAGTGAGGAAGCTAATGATGATGATCATGAAACTTCAGATCAAGTTACTACAAAACCTCGTAGGTCTTCCAGAGTAAAATCCGCACCAGAGTGGTACGGTAATCCCGTTCTGGAAGTCATGTTACTAGACCATGATAAACTTACGAACTATGAGGAAGCAATGATGAGTCCAGATTCCGCGAAATGGCTTGAGGCCATAAAATCTGAGATATGATCCATGTATGAGAACAAAGTATGCACTTTGATTGACTTGCTCGATGATCAGCAATCCATGTTAAATAAATGGATCTTCAAGAGGAAGATGGACACTAATAGTAGTGTTACTATCTAGTAAGCTCGACTTGTTGCGAAAGGTTTTCGACAAGTTCAAGGTATTGAATACGATGAGATCTGGCAAATGGATGTCAAAACTGCATTCTTTAATGGATTTATTAAAAAAGAGTTGTATATGATGCAACCAGAAGGTTTTGTCAATCCTAAAGGTGCTAACAAAATGTGCAAGCTCCAGCGATCCATCAATGGACGGGTGCAAGCATCTCGGAGTTGAAATATATGTTTTGATGAGTTGATCAAAGCATATGGTTTTATATAGACTTTTGGAAAGGCCTGTATTTACAAGAAAGTGAGCTCTATAGCATTTCTGATATTATATGTGGACGACATATTGTTGATTGGAAATGATATAGAATTTCTGGATAGCATAAAAGGATACTTGAATAAAAGGTTTTTCAAAGAAAAACCTCAATGAAGCTGCTTACATATTAAGCATCAAGATCTATTGAGATAGATCAAGACGCTTGATAAGATTTTCAATGAGTACATACCTTGACAAGATTTTGAAATAGTTCAAAATGGAACAGTCAAAGAAAGAGTTCTTGCCTGTGCTGCAAGGTGTGAAATTGAGTAAGACTCAAAGCCCGACCACGGCAGAAAATAGAAAGAGAATGAAAGTCATTCCCTATGCATCAGTCATAGGTTCTATAAAAGTATGCCATGCTATGGACCAGACCTATTGTATACTCTGCCCTGGTTTGGCAAGGGAGTACAATAGTGACCTAGGAGTAGATCACTGGACATTGGTCAAAATTATCCTTAGTAGAATAAGGATATGTTTCTCGATTATGGAGGTGATAGAAGAGTTCGTCGTAAAGAGTTACATCGATGCAAGCTTTTACACCGATCCAGATGACTCTAAGTCTCAATCTGGATATATATTGAAAGTGGGAGCAATTAGCTAGAGTAGCTCCGTGCAAAGCATTGTAGACATAGAATATCTGCAAAATACATACGACTCTGTAATATGACAGACCGGTTGACTAAACTTCTCTCACGAGCAAAACATGATCATACCTTAGTACCTTTTGGGTGTTGATCACATGATGATGTGAACTATGGGTATTAATCACATACAGATGTGAATATTGGTGTTGAATCACATGATGATGTGAACTAGATTATTGACTCTAGTGCAAGTGGGAGACTGAAGGAAATATGCCCTAGAGGCAATAATAAAGTTATTATTTATTTCCTTATATCATGATAAATGTTTATTATTCATGCTAGAATTGTATTAACCGGAAACATAATACATGTGTGAATACATAGACAAACAGAGTGTCACTAGTATGCCTCTACTTGACTAGCTCGTGAATCAAAGATGGTTAAGTTTCCTAGCCATGGACAAAAGAGTTGTCATTTGATTAACGGGATCACATCATTAGGAGAATGATGTGATTGACTTGACCCATTCCGTTAGCCTAGCACTTGATCGTTTAGTATGTTGCTATTGCTTTCTTCATGACTTATACATGTTCCTGTAACTATGAGATTATGCAACTCCCGTTTACCGGAGGAACACTTTGGGTGCTACCAAACGTCACAATGTAACTGGGTGATTATAAAGGCGTACTACAGGTGTCTCCAAAGGTACATGTTGGGTTGGCGTATTTCGAGATTAGGTTTTGTCACTCCGATTGTCGGAGAGGTATCTCTGGGCCCTCTCGGTAATGCACATCACTATAAGCCTTGCAAGCAATGTAGCTAATGAGTTAGTTACGGAATGATGCATTACGTAACGAGTAAGGAGACTTGCCAGTAATGATATTGAACTAGGTATTAGATACCGACGATCGAATCTCGGGAAAGTAACATACCGATCACAAAGGGAACAAAGTATGTTGTTATGCGGTTTGACCGATAAAGATCTTCGTAGAATATGTAGGAGCCAATATGGGCATCCAGGTTCCGCTATTGGTTATTGACCAAGAATAGTTCTAGGTCATGTCTACATAGTTCTCGAACCCGTAGGGTCCGCACGCTTAAGGTTTCGATGACAGTTATATTATGAGTTTATGAGTTTTGATGACCCAAGGAGTTTGGAGTCCCGGATGAGATCAGGGACATGACGAGGAGTCTCGAAATGGTCGAGACGTAAAGATCGATATATTGGACGATTATATTCGGAGTTCGGAAAGGTTCCGAGTGATTCGGGTATTTTTCGGCGTACCGAAGAGTTACGGGAATTCGCCGGGGAGTATATGGGCCTTATTGGGCCATACGGGAATAGAGGAGAGAGGCCAAAAGAAAGGAGGCCTGCGCCCCCCCCCCCCTCTGGTCCGAATTGGACAAGGGGCGCAGCCCCCCTTTCCTTCTTCCTCTCCCCCTCTTTCCCCTTCTCCTACTCCAACAAGGGAGGTGGAATCATACTAGGACTAGGGAGTCCTAGTAGGACTCCACACTTGGCGCGCACCCTCCTAGGGCCGGCCTCC
>NC_041386.1:718540765-718567098 GCF_002162155.2 Triticum dicoccoides
GGAGTTTAGGCGAAGCCCTGCGCCGGAAGAACATCATCATCGTCACCACGCCGTCGTGCTGACGAAACTCATCCCCGACGCTTTGCTGGATTGGAGCGCGGGGAACATCATCGAGCTGAACGTGTGCTGAACACGGAGGTGCCGTACGTTCGGTACTTGGATCGGTCGGATCGTTAAGACGTACGACTACATCAACCGCGTTGTCATAACGCTTCCGCTTACGGTCTACGAAGGTATGTGGACAACACTCTCCCCTCTTGTTGCTATACCATCACCATTTTTTTGAAATTACTACGTTCCCCAACAGTAGTGTATAGTGAAAAAAAGCAAACCCTAAATCAGAAATTTGGAAATTTTGGTACCTTAAATTGGGGTATTCTAGTTTCTGCATATTGTGGAATGAGCAAGCAAACTGCCCGGGCCATATTTGCAGGAGAGCGAGGCCACGAGGGCAGGGGCGCCCGACAGCAGGCCGGTGGGCGGCGACAGCAGCAGCAGCTCAGCCGCGCGCAGGCAGGGCAGGGGCCGAGGTAATCAACTGAGCACTGGGGCAGGGGCGCGCAGGGAGACGCGGCTGGACCCGAGGGCCAGACGGGCGGGCATGAGGAGAGGTGGACGGCGGCAGACTGGGTGCGCGACCGACGGCGAGCCCGCGAGCCCGCGGTACTTAATTTCTTGGCTAAACAGAGAACAGACAGAAACATCTAACATGGCCGGAAAAAAACAGATGGCATGGCATTAAACCTTCACTTCTGACAAAACGGTGGAAACCATCAGGCAACGCATGACCGAACTTTCTGGCACACTAACGAATGCAGACAAAACTGGTCCCAGCCACATTTCATCACCCGTGCACTCTACACATAGTAGTCTTCTTCGGAAGTGTGGACATATCGCCAGGCCGCGTACTACTATACATACCGCTACGACCACCGTCACCGTCGGCAGAGGCAAGAGGACAAATCAAAGCAGGTATGGGCTACTCTGACTTTGTTGATAGTCAGAGAATCCCTCTACAGCCATGCGCCTCCCCAGTCCTCCGATGCTCTCAAAACCAATAGGGACGCTACCCTTGTACTATCTTTGTAGCCGCGCCGCCTCGCGCAGCCTGCACTCACCACCTCCTAGGGCCACTATTCTGACTTCGTATTAGTAAGTGCATCGCAGATCCACTGCCGGAAGGCATGACTGAGTTCCTGGTGCCTCTCAATCTCACATTTGGTAAGATTTTTGGCCCGACCAAAATATTGTTGGAAATATACATGGTATGACAAAGGTCACTCTCTTTCATGTCTTGCACTAGCCTTGCTGAGGAACCTTCTATAACACTGTTTGGTTGGATGTGTGTGTATAATGATCTAGAAAAAATAAATAAAATTGATTGTAAAAGGTTAGATGAAATAATAATGACTCGTATTGATCATCTAGTTCTATCGTGGCTATATGGCACATAGGACGTGATTGAGCCTTTCTCTTCTCTGGTGACGTTAATATGCAACTAACATTTTTCCTGATAAACTACATTGCATATTTGAAAAGTAACTGAAGTTATACTCAGCTTCTCGGAAAACTCGCTAGAATCATTACACATCTTACACGGCTTGGCACTTGGACAAACTGAACAAAAGTCTTCAAATGGAACACCAGTATGAATTTGTGGTGTTAACTCGTGCGTAACTCGAACTTATGAAGTAATGAATTGCTTTCTCATGACCTCCTCCTAATTTAAACAGCTCTCCATGGCTATTCCTAATCTTGACTCCTTACATGTTTTGGACTTCTTGATTGGACTCTGCATATGAATTATGATCTGAACTACCAGCACATGCCGCCACATCGAGCATGCTTTCGATGATTAGCCTCACCTTCTCTCCATGACAACAAAGCCTACATTCCAGAGCGATCCAGCGGCAACGATGCCGGCATCGACGCTCCCTCTCTTGGCCTCCAACTCCAGTGGCTTCCCTCTGCATGCAACACTTGCCCATTCTATGTATTGTAGGATTCTTAGAGCATCTATAACTGGAATTTGCAAATCCGACCCCTCAAACGCCAGCCGACGTGCCCGGGCGCGTCCGCGGACATTGATCAGGCACTTCCTAAATCCGCATTTGCACACCCTCGTATCTCATATCCAGCACCCTATATGCATACAAATTCATGCAACGTAGTACGTAGATCACCAAATGAGCAAAATCGACAGGAAATGGACATATAAACTGACCAAATGGGTATAATTCACATAAAGATCACCAAACGGGCATAGTTCACACAGTTCAATGATCCGGCACATTCTAACTTTTTCGAAAAGGGGCGTTTTATTACTTAAAAGATTTTAGCATTACAACCGGCCTCTGCATAACTAAGATGCACACAGCCAAATAAGATCCTCTCACACAAAATAAAAATAAAAAGGCGAATTACAACGAAACATGTAGAGTCCGTATGACGCCTAATGTGGAGGGGGGCCAATCCTTAGATCATGCTGCCACCCATGTTGGATAAAAGTATCCCTCGCCGTAGCCTCCAATCGTGTACACACCTCCGTAAACAGGCCTCGATTCTCCACACGTTGTAGAGAGGACCATAAACCAAGAGTCCCGGTACATCTGTAGATAACCTGCAATAGAGAAGTACTTTTATCGTTAAAAACCTTATCATTTCTACATAGCCAAAGCGACCAAATAACGGCAAGCGCTCCCACCCTGAGAAGAGTTCTAAACCTGTGATCAATCTCATGTAACCAGTTGCCAAATACATTAGCAACACTACAGGGAGGATACAAGCCAGAAGCTATTTGGATGACTGACCATATAGAATGTGCCAATTTGCATTGGAAGAATAAATGTTTTATTGTCTCCTCATGGTGACAAAATACACATTGCGGGCTTCCATGCCAATTCCTCTTAATAAGGTTATCTTTAGTAAGAATGACTCCGCGACAAAGATACCATGCAAAGATTTTATTCTTAAGAGGTATCTTCATCTTCCAGATCTTCTTGTTATTAACAACTGGCACATCGGACTAGATTAACGCTCTATACATAGAATCCACTGAGAATTGTCCATTCCCATGGAGGTTCCATTGGAATACATCAGACCCATGTGACAATTGCACCGTGGACAACCGTTAGAGCAAGATATTCCACGATTGGAGTCTGGGTCCAATTAAGTCTCTTCTGAACGTCACATTTGGCGCAAATGATTCCATTACCGTGGCGATAGTAGCACCTTTGTGGCGCACAATGTTGTATAGAGCCGGATATTGTTCCCGGAGTGTGGCATTTCCTAGCCACTTGTCCTCCCAGAATCTAATTTCCGAGCCGTTCTTAATCGAGAAGGATCCATAGAGGAAGAAATATTTCTTCGTAGCCATTAGACCTGCCCAAAAGTGGGAGTCCCCAGGCTTCCAATATACTTGGGATACCGCCTTGGAACCCACATATTTCCTCCTTAGGAGGGTTTGCCAAACACCATATTCTGTTAGTAATTTAAACAACCATTTGCCGAGGAGGGCCCTATTCTTAACCTCAAGGTCATGAATGCCCAACCCGCCTTGGTCTTTGGGACGGCAAACCACACTCCATTTAGCCAGTCGACATTTCTTTCTCTCGCTATCTCCTTGCCAAAAGAATTTTGATCGGAAGTAATCCAATATATGTAAAACTCCTTTTGGTAACTGGAAGAAGAAGATCATATATAGTACCATATTACTAAGTACCGAATTTATGAGGACCAATCTTCCACCCAGACATAGCAGTTTACCTTTCCAACTGCTAAGTCTTTTTTGCAGTCTCTCCTCGACGTGTTTCCATTCATCATTTGTGAGTCTCCAATAATGTATCGGTATCCCCAAATATGTGATCGAAAACTGACCCAACCCGCATCCGAACAGTTCAGCGTACAGGTGGACCTCGTCTTGAGCCTCACCAAAGCAAAACAATTCACTTTTATGAAAATTGACCTTTAGACCCGAGAGTTGCTCGAATGCTGATAAAATCTGTTTCAGATTTCTCATTTTCTCGAGGTCATGATCCATGAAGAGAATCATATCATCGGCATATTGAAGTATAGAGAGACCACCATCAACTAGAGGATTTACTACCCCACCGATTTGGCCGTCAACCTTGGCACGCTCAATCATGACCGCTAGCATATCCGCCACTATATTGAATAGCATGGACGATACCGAGTCACCTTGTCCCAATCCCTTCTTCGTTTGGAAATAGTGTCCAATGTCATCATTGACCTTAGTGGCAACACTACCTCCAGAAACGAAGCTATGGATCATAGCACGCCACTGTTCAGAAAATCCTTTCATTCTGAGAGTCTGTTGAAGAAAAGGGCACTTGACTTTGTCATAAGCCTTTTCAAAGTCTATTTTGAGTAACACCCCATTTAACATTTTTCGGTGTAATTCATGGACTGTTTCATGAAGGATAACAACTTCATCTAGGATGTGTCTGCCTTGCATAAAAGTTGTATGTGAAGGCCGAACCACATGTTCAGCAACTGAATTTAGCCTAATAGTTGCAACCTTCGTGAATATTTTAAAATTAACATTAAGGAGGCAAATAGGTCTATATTGTTGTATCCGTTCAGCCTCATTAACCTTAGGTAATAAAATAATCTCACCGAAGTTTAAGTGAAACAATTCTAGTTGGCCAGCATGTAGGTCGGTAAACAAAAGTATGAGATCCGGTTTGATGACTTCCCAAAATTTCTGATAGAACTCAGCAGGAAAACCATCTGGACCCGGGGCTTTGTTATGCTCCATTAGGAAAACCTCCTTTCTAACTTCCTCCTCGGAGCATGGGGCTGTTAGAAGGTTGTTTTCCTCATCAGAGACCTGAGGGATGTCATCTGTTCGGGTCTCATCTATCGTGAAGTTTCCTTCCTCTGGGGCTCCGAACAGATTTTTATAATAATTAGTGATATAAGATTTAAGTTGCTCATGCCCCTCAATCACTCCCTCATCCTGTTGTAGGGAATGAATAATTTTCTTCCGGTGTCTGCCATTGGTGACTCCATGGAAATATCGAGTATTCGATTCACCTTTCAGGATAAACTGAGAGTTAGAACGTTGGTACCATTTGAGTTCCTCTTCATGCAGCATGTTAACTATCTGTGCATTCGAATGATTCTTGATCTCGATTTCATGCTCAGATAGAGGTCTAACCTCTGCCAAAGCTTCTAATTCATCAATGATAGATGAAAGACGAAGCTTCTCCTTTTTGAGGATACCCACCGTATGCCTGGCCCAACCACCAAGGAATTTACGTAGTGCACGCATTTTCTTATTCCATCTGTGTATTGGGGTAGGCCCGGCGACTGGTTTCTCCCACACCTCCTTGACCATGTCATGGAAGCCATCCAGAAGCAACCACCCAAGTTCGAACTTGAACTTCCGTCTATGTTGGGGTCTTGGCAACCCAGTAGTTAGGAGAATGGGTGCATGGTCTGATATAGCCTCGATACGAGGTAGAGCACGAACAGGCACCATAGGAAATTTTGATTCCCAACCGGTATCCATTAAAACACGATCTAGTTTCTCATATGTCGGTTCCGGAAGGCTGTTCGCCCAAGTGATTTGTCTTCTAATCATGGATACCTCTCGCAAGTCTAGACTGTCGATCACAACGTTGAAAAGGAAAGGCCAATGATTATAAAACCTACCGCGGCTTTTCTCATTTGGAAATCGAAGCTAGTTGAAATCCCCACCTAGAAGAATGGGATAGGGATTATCTTTCGCCAGATTAACCAATTCACGGAGAAAATCGGCCTTGAACTCATCCTGGGCTGCCCCATACACGGCGACGAGGGTCCATGTGAAGTTGTCGGCCTTGTTGCGAATATGGGGTTTAACGTGAAACTCACCATTCGAACTAGCCAACACATCCATAGTCCCTGTATTTACGCCTAGTAAAATGCCCCCAGAACGACCTCTAGGCGGTCGTGAAACCCAAGTGAAGTCAATCCCGCCTGAAAGACGGTTAAGTAGACTCACTGAGAAATCACGTCTCCCCGTTTCAGAGATAGCCAAAAAATCTAAATTGTATTCCCTATTACAATCCGCAATGAATAAATGTTTAGCCAAGTCACGAAGACCTCTTCTATTAAAAAACATTCCATTCATGAGGGAACAATAGGAGACTTGGAACACTTCGCCCTCTTACTATCTTTTTTCGAACGTGCGGTCTTTGATTTACGTCCAGATGTTGTAAGCTCAATCACTGAACTAAGCCCGGGTTCATCTATACCCACGTCCGAAACCGCTCCTACTAAATGAGAGAGTAGCTGACCATCCGATGTGGCATGCAGCTCCTCCTCATCAGTATATGAGACATATGACTTGCTAGAAACACGTGGAGTAACCTTTAATCGGTCATATTCCAAATGTCTCAAAGCATTAGCAGAAACAGAAATTTCGTTCTCGTTATTTCCTAGACTAACACACACATTATTCATCTTAGAAACGATGGATGTAGTAGAAAAAGATAAAAACGATTTGGATGATGATGCAGTACCTTGGTTATCGAGGTTATGCGCGGCTTTACGCCGCATAGCCTTAGCCAAAGAGTCCTCGTCAGTGTCCGTCCTTCCATCATTCTAACTATATAATAGAACCAGATTATATAAAAGTAGAGGGCAGTGCTATCGGCGTCTGTAGCAGGAGCTGGGTCGACGTCGGGGTCGGACCTGTCGGAGGAGGACGAGGAGGAGATGATGATGTAGCATTGCAAGCGCTGGACAATGCGGTCTTGCTTGCGCTTGAGCTTGGCCAACCTGGCCGCCTCCACTGGTGCCGCTGCCGCCTCCTGCCCGAATTGCTCAATGCCAAGTTGTAGCTGCCTGGCGTTGATCCTCCAGAGCCGCCGAGCGTCCTTCTCCGCCGTGGTAAGTGACCGACGGTACACCCACTAGAGGAAACACTACTAATCGTCGGGCACCGGCATCACGCGGCGGCGGCGAGCGGAATGCACAGCCACATCCGACCCGCCGCCATCTCCCTTGCCCTCTGCCTCTCATGGCGAGCGGCACGTGACTCTGACTCCAGAGTCCACATCCGCGGCGCCGGCGGAGCGGGCACTAGAACCCACTGCTGCCTACGTAGAGTAGCGGTCTAAGGTGGACGAGGCAGTTGCGCGGGCGAAGCAGATTGGGTAGTCCGCGCAGATCCGCACGCGGGGCGGGAAGGGACGGTGCCGGCGTCGGCGCTGCGACAACGGGTGACACAAGGCGTCGCACCGGACCCGGAGCTGCCACCCGTATCGACCCACGAGCTCTCGAGTGCGATGCGGAGCGCCATCTCATACTCGTCTTTAGAGCTGCTGTCGGAGTGGTTGCCGGTGCTTGACATGCTCGCCGAAGCTAAGGATTCAACGGATTGGGGAAAGGGGACCGTCTAGGAGCGGAGCGGAGTGAAGTGAGCTAGGGTTTGCTCCAGAAGGAGGTTTTGTGGGGTCGGGGTGGGCCAACGGTGGGCTTGGCTGACGTGGTGGACGATCCGTCCCATATTTTGGCTAGGTATGAGGGGTGCCAATTGGCCCAGCCGTTTGTCCGTGGTTTGGGAGCTCTTGTTGGGTCAGTTTTTTGTGACCGGATGGTATGCCGAACGTTTGAGATGTCAGGCTGTAGATGCTTTTATAACTGGGCAAGAGATAATCTTATCACTGACAACGTGATTCGAGTCTCTTCTTTTCACCACGATAACAATTGCACGACGAGTGCCAAGCGACGGATGGGTTAATGGAGGAAGGAGGAGTCAGTGGAACAAGGGGTTCAAGCTAGTGCGGACCTTGTGGAGGGAGCCCGCGGCGTCCACCCCTCCAATGGCTTCGCTCTGCTCCTCCCCTGTTTTTTTTTTTTTGGGGTGGAGAATTGCTCCTCCTCTGCTTCATTGACGATTTTTACTGGGAAAAATTTGTTGGATGGGCTGCTTGCTGCTTGGGCTCTACTGTCTTCAACGACACGTCCTAATTGGGCTCGAGCTTCCTCCAGGCCCAACCGTCCCATCGCCTCCTCCCCCACTCTGCTCGGACGCGTCGGTGGATGGATGGCGATGACAATGGCCGCCGCATCCAGTTCGGAGCGGCACGCCGGCGTCCATGGCCGTCGCACAGAAGAGCGTGGGCGCCACCGCTGGGCGCGGAACCCTCCCCGCCGGCACCTGTCGCAAGGTCTGCACGGCCCAATCTTGCTCCTACCCTCCTTAGGCCCTGTTCGTTTAATCCCCTCGCCACAGGGATTGGAGGGGATTGGGGAGGTTTGACGAGGATTCTGACTTGCAAGGGATTTAATCCCCTCCAATCCCTTTCAAACCTCTTCAAATCCTGCCCAACCGAACGAGGCCTTAACGGTCTCCCAAATTCCTCCCCTCTTCTGATTAGGAGTTCTTATGGAAAAACTTTTGAACCCTCCCAAATTCCTCCCCTCTTTTTTTCCAATGTCTCCTATCCTCATGCTAAGCTCTTTTGAACCCTCGCCGCCGGCACCTGTCGCAAGGTCTGCACGGCTCATTCTTGCTCCTGCCCTGCTTAATGGTCTCCCAAATTCCTCCCCTCTTCTGATTAGGAGTTCTGATGGAAAAACTTGTCTAGCAATCAGTTGATTTTGTTGATTTTGCTTCCAATGCGTATGCATAAACGGAAGGAAAACATTTGTTGTCAGAAACGGAATCACTTGTTCTAATCACTCAGCTCACCAATGTGTATGCAGTAAAATGTGTTACCAGAAAGGCAGAAACGGAAGTGACACATTTGTTGTCAGATTGCAGACAAACGGCACAAGCTTGTTTGCCAACTCATTATCTGCAGTTCCGATTGTGTTTACTCAATATCTTTTGGGGACATAAATCATATTAAGATCTGTCAATCGGCTATACCAATAAATCGGCTATAACCAATAATTGGCTGTTCTTGGCAAACCAATTGAGCTTCGACTAATTGTTCTGACACAGACGGTGCAAGTTAAAGAACTTAAATTTAGGAGTGAACTCAAATTTTTAGCAACTAGTTTCAACGACAATTTTGTATGTGAATTGAGATGTCAAAGAAGAGCGAAATTTTGTTGGAATTGCATATACTGCATTAGACATGATTGACAATCACATAGAAACCAGTGACCAGTATTGTGAAAAGACTAAAGTAGCAATGCTCACTTGGTTAACTAAAGCAGCAAAAGCTCTTTATCCTACCATCTAGTAATTGAGTAGGTAATGGAGGTTATAGAGCTCAGCAGTCGTGACACAGATATTCTTGGAAACGAGGAAGGATGCTACTATTATTATTTCAGAATTGACTCCAAGGCCGTTCCTATTATTCAACGGTAACATCCAAGCAATACGACAAGCACCAACCAACTGACACACACCACATTTTCCTCTGTCTCGACTCACTCCCACTACTAAATCAAACTAGCACACTGACTTGACCTTGAGGGGTGTTTGTTTCAGGGGCTTTTTAGTTCCAGAGACAAGAAAAAGTCCCTAAAAAGTCCCTAGGAACAAAACGGGAGGGACTTTGTTTACAGGGACTAAAAAAAGACTCTACTAGAGAGTCTTTTTTGATTAGTTTCTGGAACTAGAAAAAGTCCTAGGACTTCTGAACCAAACACCCCCTGAATCTTAAAAAGAGCAGCGCCTAGGAAGAAAACCAAAGCATTCTCAAATCTCAATCTTTGCAGAAAACCAGAGCATTCTCAAATCTCAATCTTTACAGAAATCCAGGTCACCCTTCTTTCCACCAGCGCCTAGGAAGAGAAATGATGAAGCTAGTAGCATAGTTTGTAGTTCATATAAAGGGTAGTGTGCTATGCTGACCTCGAGCCCGAATATAACTCATCATTTCCTGCTGCCCTCTAGTCAGTAGAATGGGCAGTGTGGTCTACGGACTACGAACTATGCTACTAGCTTCATCATTTCTCTTCAGCCCATTTCTCCAAGAACGCCTCTGACTCCAATTTCTAGTACATCCCATTCCCACTAGACCAATGATATCGTACGTGACCCTTTGTGTGTTTACCCTGCTCTTCGTTGTTACTCTTTTCCCACATTTTGCCTTCTCACTTAGAAACTAAACGTGATCTTACTACGGGAGGAATACGTTGGAAATATGAGCAATTTGCCGAATGATTTTATTAACAGACATACTAGATAAAGCATGACTAGTATAGCAGTGATAAAACAAGCCATGCGATTTGAAAAAGAGAAAGTAAATAATATCTGCATATATGGCGAGGCGAGGCGAGGCGAGGCGAGGCGAGGCGAGGCGGGCGGCGGAGGAGGAGCGCGCGTTGATGTCCCTCTTGTTCTCATGCTCATACAACTGGGGAAAGAGCCTCCCTTATAAAGAGGTCCAACTCCCTCTAAACTAGCAATGTGGGACTAAACTTTAGTTCCACCTCTTGCCTTGTGAGGGAGTCCTGGATTAGGGGGTGTCCGGATGGCCGGACTATGACCTTTGGTCGGACTCCCGGACTATGAAGATATAAGATTGAAGACTCCGTCCCGTGTCCGGATGGGACTTTCCTTGGCGTGGAAGGTAAGCTTGGCGATACGATATGAAGATCTCCTCCCATTGTAACCGACTCTGTGTAACCCTAGCCCTCTCCGGTGTCTATATAAACCGGAGAGTTTGAGTTTTAGACCATAGGACGAACAACAATCATACCATACGCTAGATTCTAGGGTTTAGCCACTCCGATCTCGTGGTAGATCTACTCTTGTACTACCCATATCATCAATATTAATCAAGCAGGACTAGGGTTTTACCTCCATCGAGAGGGCCCGAACCTGGGTAAAAACATCGTGTCCCTTGTCTCCTGTTACCATCCGCCTAGACGCACAGTTCGGGACCCCCTACCCGAGATCCGCCGGTTTTGACACCGACATTGGTGCTTTCATTGAGAGTTCCTCTGTGTCGTCGCCTTTTAGGCCCGATGGCTTCTTCACTCATCAATCGCGATGCGGTCCGGGATGAGACTTTTCTCCCCGGACAGATCTTCGTATTCGGCGGCTTCGCACTGCGGGCTGACTCGTTCGGCCATCTGGAGCCGAACGAGAGCTACGCCCCTGGCCATCAGGTCAGGTTTGGAAACTTGAACTACATGACCGACATCCGGGGGGACTTGATCTTCGACGGATTCGAGCCACAACCGGGCACGCCTCATTGTCATGATGGGCACGATTTAGCTCTGTCATCGGACAACGCCCAGAGCGTCGCTCCAGTGTCCGCTTCGACCATTAACTCGGAGCCCACTACACCAGTCGGGGACGGACGGTTAGACGCCACCCCGGAAACTGCAATCTCTACGGCGATAGAGCCGGATATCAGCTTAGTCCCTCGCAAGGCCCATGACTCCAACGTGCCGGACTCCGATCCGGACTCCATAAATCGTGCACCTCTTCCGATTAAGCCCGATTGGGCTCCGGTCATGGAGTTCACCGCCGCGGATGTCTTTCAGCACTCACCTTTCGGCAACATCTTGAATTCGTTAAAGTTCCTCTCTTTGTCAGGAGAGCCCTGGCCGGACTACGGCCAACATGGTTGGGATACGGACGACGAAGAAATTCGCAGCCCACCCACCACCCACTTCGTAACCACTGTCGACGATTTAACCGACATGCTCGACTTTGACTCCGAAGACATCGACGGCATGGACGCCGATGAAGGAGACGATCAAGAACCAGTACCTATAGGGAACTGGAAAGCCACCTCGTCATATGACATATACATGATGGACACCCCTAAAGCGGGGGATGGCGAAGAGAGAACGGAGGATGACCCCTCCAAGAAGCAACCCAAGCGCCTACGTCAGCTGCGCCGCTCTAAGTCCCGCCAAAGCAAAAACGGCGATTCCGGCACCGGAGATAACAATACGCCGGACAGTGCCGAAGACAACCCTCTCCAGCAGGATTCAGTACAGGAGGACGAAGGAGCCAGCCCTCATGAGAGAGCGGACGACAAAGAGGATGAGGACGACAATTACATGCCTTCCTCCGAAGACGAGGCAAGCTCGACGACGATGAATTCGTCATGCCGGAGGATCCCGTCGAGCAAGAGCGTTTCAAACGCAGACTCGTAGCCACGGCAAGCAACCTCAAAAAGAAACAACAGCAGCTTAGAGCTGACCAAGACCTGCTAGCCGACAGATGGACCGAAGTCCTGGCGGCCGAAGAGTATAAACTAGAACGCCCATCCAAGAGCTACTCGAAGCGCAATCTGCTTCCCCAACTTGAGGAGGAAGCAACTAAACCTACATCACCAGCGTATGATGCGCCCGATCGGCCACCCCGTGGCCGCGATAGAGAGGCCTTCAGGCCCTCGACCCAAGCCGCACCCCGACACCGCTCAAAACATACCAGAGTACGGGGAGACGCAACAGACATGCGAGACATCTTGGAGAATAAGGCAAGGCAAACAAGATCGATCTACGGATCGCATGGGCACCCCACTTCACGTGACGCTAGCCGTCACGCTGGACATAATAAGTATTGCCCGGCCGAATACAACAGACCAAGCTCGTCCGAGCTGCGTCGCGATATAGCCCAGTACAGGGGCGCCGCACACCCACTATGCTTCACAGACGAAGTAATGGATCATCAAATCCCCGAGGGCTTCAAACCCGTAAACATCGAATCATACGATGGCACAACAGATCCTGCGGTATGGATCGAGGATTATCTCCTTCACATCCACATGGCCCGTGGCGATGATCTACACGCCATCAAATACCTCCCGCTCAAGCTTAAAGGACCAGCACGGCATTGGCTTAATAGCCTGCCAGCAGAGTCAATCTGTTGTTGGGAGGACCTGGAATCCACATTCCTTAACAACTTCCAGGGCACGTATGTGCGACCACCAGACGCCGATGACCTAACCCACATAATCCAGCAACCAGAGGAATCGGCTAGACAATTCTGGACACGGTTCCTGACAAAGAAAAACCGAATAGTCGATTGTCCGGACGCCAAGGCCCTCGCAGCCTTCAGGCACAACATCCGAGACGAATGTCTTACCCGCACCTAGGACAGGAAAAGCCGAAGTCTATGGCAGCCCTCACGACACTCATGACCCGCTTATGCGCGGGAGAAGACAGCTGGCTAGCTCGTAGCAATAACATCAGCAAAAGCCCCGGCAATTCGGATAACAAGGATAACAACGGCAGGTCACGCCGCAACAAGCATAAGCCCGCATTAACGGTGACAATACTGAAGATACGGCAGTCAATGCCGGATTCAGAGGCTCTAAACCGGGTCAGCGGAAGCAGCCATTCAAACGAAACCCTCAGGGCATATCCAGCTTAGATCGGATACTTGATCGCTCGTGCCAGATACACGGCACCCCCGAACAGCCAGCCAATCACACCAACAGGGATTTTTGGGTGTTCAAGCAGGCAGGCAAGATAAGTGCCGAGACCAGAGACAAGGGGCTACATAGCGATGACGAGGAGGGGCCCCGGCCGCCGAACAACAAAGGACAGAAGGGATTTCCCCCGCATGTTCGGACGGTAAATATGATATACGCAACCCACATCCCCAAAAGGGAGCGGAAGCGTGCTCTCAAGGATGTCTATGCGCTGGAGCCAGTCACCCCAAAATTCAACCCATGGTCCTCCTGCCCGATCACTTTCGATCGACGGGACCATCCCACCAGCATCCGTCACGGCGGATTCGCCGCACAGGTCCTAGACCCAATTATCGACGGATTTCACCTTACCAGAGTCCTAATGGACGGCGGCAGTAGCCTGAACCTGCTTTACCAGGATACAGTGCGAAAAATGGGTATCGATCCTTCGAGGATTAAACCCACAAAGACAACCTTCAAAGGTGTCATACCAGGGGTCGAAGCCAGCTGTACAGGCTCAGTCACACTCGAGGTGGTCTTCAGATCACCGGATAACTTCCGGAGCGAGGAGTTAATCTTCGACATAGTCCCATTCCGTAGCGGCTATCACGCCCTGCTCGGACGAACCGCATTTGCAAAATTCAATGCGGTGCCGCACTACGCATATCTCAAGCTCAAGATGCCAGGACCTCGCAGAGTCATCACGGTAAATGGAAACACAGAACGCTCTCTCCGAACGGAGGAGCACACGGCGGCCCTGGCGGCGGAAGTACAAAGTAGCCTCTCAAGGCAGTTCTCCAATCCAGGCGCCAAACGTCCGGACAACGTCAAGCGAGCCCGAGGTAACCTACAACAAATCCGACTGGCACGTTCCAAGCAAGCATAGCAGTGCGGCCCCGACCTCAGCCCCCGCCAAACGGCAATGCTGGTACCACGCGTACATAATTACGCCTTAGAGATACCATGGGCATAAGGGGAGGGGCACAACAACGGCACGCCTAGAACGCGGCTTAACCGCACTAGGGGGCTCCCTATTTCGCCGTTTTCCTTTTTCACACATTTTCAGGACCCAACTATTCGGAAGGCCTGTCCGGCAATACTATCGCCGAACCAACGATGCAATAGCCAGGGAGGAAGCACGCTACGTCAAAAGTCAAGGTGGTCTCTATAACGAGTTTAAATACCTGTTCCTCTTACAATACTGCAGCTTGCCCCGGGGCTGGATGCGGAAGAAGGCCTCGCACACGACCAGGTCGTGGAAGTCCAGGACGTAGTAGAACATGAGCCCCGGGGCGAACGGTGAAGAGGAAAACCCAGTCCGCGGAGGAAATGGGGAAGAAAAACAACCCTCTCATGGGGCCTGGGGGTGGGAGTGAGTTGCCCTGCATCTGGGAGCCGGTGCGCGATGTTGCTAGACAAGTATCCGGCCTCCCTCAGGTTTTTAATTTGTCCCTCCGTGACGGAGGAGGCCATCCATCTACCTCCCGCTCCTGACATGGTTGGAGAAGGTTGAGGTGGGAAGTGCGGGCTTGGGCGCTGGAGCTCGAGCGCGCAGGGACGGATTAGAAGAGGAGGAAGAGGGCGTGAATGGAAAGGGCGGATTCTTATCCCCTTATATGGGCGGCAAAAACTACGAGCCCCCACCGGCCCAATAAAACTCGCTTATCCCCCAAGCGCCGCGGTTAATGGCGCGGTTGGGTTACCCATACCCGTATTGATGAGAATCCCGGAATAAGGGGACACGATCTCTGCTTTGACAAGACGTGCCAAGGAAACCGCCTCGCTAAACGCGCTGAGGTGGAACAATAAAATAAATAAAGAGCCTGGCTGTGGCATGATGTCACGCCACGGAATGCGTCAGCATATCCGATTGATACAAATATTATTCTCTCTATGAAGGAATGTGGAGCTTATTTTGCAGAGCCGGACACTACCCTGGTGTTCAACATCTTCTATGAAATATTCGGAGGAGGAACCCGCCTTGCAATGCCGAAGACAACTTGCGCGCCAGACTCATCGTCATTGAAGCCTGGTTCAGGGGCTACTGAGGGAGTCCTGGATTAGGGGGTGTCCGGATGGCCGGACTATGACCTTTGGCCGGACTCCCGGACTATGAAGATACAAGATTGAAGACTCCGTCCCGTGTCCGGATGGGACTTTCCTTGGCGTGGAAGGCAAGCTTGGCGATACGATATGAAGATCTCCTTCCATTGTAACCGACTCTGTGTAACCCTAGCCCTCTCCGGTGTCTATATAAACCGGAGAGTTTTAGTCCGTAGGACGAACAACAATCATACCATAGGCTAGATTCTAGGGTTTAGCCACTCCGATCTCGTGGTAGATCTACTCTTGTACTACCCATATCATCAATATTAATCAAGCAGGAGTAGGGTTTTACCTCCATCGAGAGGGTCCGAACCTGGGTAAAAACATCGTGTCCCTTGTCTCCTGTTACCATCCGCCTAGACGCATAGTTCGGGACCCCCTACCCGAGATCCGCCGGTTTTGACACCGACACCTTGCACTAATGGGCTGCGTGGGCCTCTAGGATTTATTAGGAATTTCTGAAACTGCTATTGGGCTAGGCCAAAAATAGACAAAATTCCAGCAATCCCCCACCAGATCCCAGAGGCACACAAAATTTGCCTTTGGTTCGAAAACACTGTTTTATATACCGGTACTGAAGTGGAGACTGTTAAGTTAAACTTCCACCTTGAACTCTATGCTACACTAGTAAGCAACTTGAACAGTGGACTGGGCCTTGAACTGCAAGTTTTCTGCGAATCTAGCTTCACATAAAGCCTTGACCGATACGTGGCTACCGTGGGTCTTCCCCGCGGGTGGAGCTTATGCGTCATACTCCGAGACCTTTCATGAGTTTACTAGAGAGAACCCTACTCTCATAGATTGCGACGTTTAACAATCAGACTCATATAGGTGCGTTCTTCAAAAGATGTTCTGTAGGACAACATCTCTGCTTCAAAGAGCCACTTAGAATACATTAAGATATAAATCAACCTCCCATGCAGACTAGGAGAGTATTGCATCTTCATGGAGTGGTATTTTTAACAGTAAGGATACTCTCCTCCCAGTTGACCAACAGCTTGTCTTCCACATCTAATTCACGGGATCTCCGATCACAAAGAATAGGTTACCACTGTGAACAACTCATATTGTGGGTCTCATACCCATCTCCCTCGATGCATTATCTATCACATTACGTGATAGACCCTTAGTAAAAGGATCTGGCAGATTTTTAGACGTTTGGATATAATCCAATGCAATAACTCCGGAGTTTTTCATTTTTCTAACAGACTTTAACCTTCTCTGAACATGTCTTGATGAATTCATGTTATCCTTTGAGCTGCTTACTTTAGTGATCACAGTTTGATTGTCACAGTTCATAAGGATACCCGGTACAGGTTTCTCAACTACCGGCAAGTCATTCAAGAGCCTGCGAAGCCAATCTGCTTCGACCGTAGCTATATCTGGTGATGTGAGTTCTGCTTCCATTGTTGACCTCGTTAAGATGGAATTCTTGCAAGACTTCCAAGAAACAGCGCCACCTCCATGAGTGAATACATATCCGCACGTGGCCTTTATCTCATCAGCATCTAAGATCCAGTTTGAGTCACTATACCCTTCAAGCACCTTTGGGTGCCCGGTGTAGTGAATTCCATAATTCACAGTGCCTTTCAAATAACGCAAAACTCTCCCTAGAGCTTTCCAATGCACATCTCCTGGTTTTGAAACAAACCGACTCAGTTTGCTAACAGTAAAAGAGATGTCTGGTCTTGTAGCACTGGCTAAGTACATAAGCGAGCCAATAATCTGAGAATACTTCAAATGATCTCTAGAAATTCTTCGATTCTTTTGAAGCAGCACGCAAGCATCATATGGTGTTGGAGAGGGCTTGCAGTCACTATAGCCAAAGCGACTCAAGATCTTTTCCACATAGTGAGATTGAAGCAATGTAATCCCACCATCATCATCTCTCAACAACTTGATGTTCAGAATGACATCAGCCACTCCTAAATACTTCATCTCAAAACAGCGAGATAGGAAATCCTTGACCTCCTTAATAACATTCAAATTTGTTCCAAAAATTAGTATGTCATCAACATACAAGCAAAGCATAACTCCCTCGCCCCCACCATGACGATAGTACACACATTTGTCAGCTTCGTTCACAACAAAGCCTGCAGCTGTTAAAGTTCTTCCGAACTTCTCATGCCATTGTTTGGGTGCTTGCTTGAGTCCATACAAGGACTTCAGCAACTTGCACACTTTCCCTTCCTGACCATCTATTACAAACCCATCTGGTTGTTCCATATAAATTTCCTCATCAATCTCTCCATTTAGGAAAGCAGTCTTAACATCCATTTGATGAACGAGAAGACCATGTGAGACAGCTAGTGAAAGTAGAACTCGAATAGTGCTTAGTCCAGCCACAAGTGAGTAAGTATCAAAGAAGTCTTCACCTTCCTTTTGGGTATAACCCTTTGCCACGAGCCGAGCCTTGTACTTTTCAATAGTACCATCAGGCCTAAGCTTCTTCTTGAATACCCATTTGCATCCTATAGGTTTGCACCCATAAGGACGATCAGTTATCTCCCAAGTTTCATTCGACAAGATGGAATCCATCTCGCTACGAACCGCTTCCTTCCAGTAGTCAGCATCTTCCGATGCATAGGCCTCCGAAATAGAACTGGGAGTGTCATCTATGAGATACACAAGAAAATCATCACCAAAGGAATTTGCAGTCCTCTGTCTCTTGCTCCTAGTAGGAACTTCATTGTTTTCCTCCACAGGACTTTCAAAGTGTTCCATCGAAATGGCAGGTTCGGTAATTGTAACTGGTTCCTGATTCGATGAACTAGGCATCTCCTGATTAGATGATGTAGCCATATCCTTCATGGGAAAGATATCTTCAAAGAAAGTCGCATCATTCGACTCCATGATCATACCGATATGCATGTCAGGTACCTCAGATTTTACAACCAAGAATCTATAGCCAATGCTAGGAAAAGCATATCCCAGGAAAACACAATCCACAGTTTTTGGTCCCAGCTTCCGCTTCTTTTGAATTGGCACATTGACATTCGCCAAACAACCCCAGGTTCATAGATAAGAGAGCTTTAACCTTTTCTTCTCCCATTCCTCAAATGGAGTTATCTCTTTGTTCTTTGTGGGAACTCGGTTTAGGACATGACAAGCTGTCAATATCGCCTCCCCCACCATGCCTTGGAGAGACCCGATGTGTCTAACATGGCGTTAACCAAATCAGTTAGAGTACGGTTCTTTCTTTCGGCCACCCCATTTGACTGTGGTGAGTAAGGAGGCGTCCTCTCATGGATTATACCATGTTCCGCACAAAAAACATCAAATTCATTGGAAAAATACTCTCCACCACGGTCGGACCTAAGCCACTTGATTTTTCGATCAAGTTGGTTTTCCACTTCAGCTTTATAGATCTTGAAAAAGTTCAAAGCCTCATCCTTAGATTTCATAAGATACACACAGCAGTATCTAGTGGAGTCGTCAATTAACGTCATGAAATATTTCTTTCCATCTTTTGTCAAAACACCATTCATTTCACATAGATCTGAATGTATGAGTTCTAGTGGTGCAAGATTTCTCGTTTCCGCAGTCACGTGAGACTTACGAGGTTGCTTAGCTTGCACACATACTTGACACTTAGATCCCTTGATAGTGGTGAAACTAGGGACTAAGTTCAACTTTGCTAGTCGCGACATGCAACCAAAGTTAACATGACAAAGACGTGAATGCCACACATTTGATTTACTATTGTTGCAAATATGATTAACAACTTTATTGCAAACGCCTGATAAGGATAAACGAAACAGGCCTCCTAACTCATAGCCTTTACCAACAAAGGTTCCATACTTGGATATTACAAATTTATTTGACTCAAAGACAAGCTTGTAGCCATCTCTACACAGAAGAGATCCGCTAAAATGATTTTTATTGACGGAGGGGATATAATGCACGTTCTTCAGCCGCACGATCTTCCCCGAAGTAAACTTCAGATCGACCGTGCCAACACCACGAACAGAAGCACTTGAACTGTTGCCCATTAGCACGGTTGAAGTCCCTGCGGTTTGATAAGACGAAAACATGGAAATATCACCGCATACATGCACATTAGCACCCGTGTCAATCAACCAATCAGGAGAATGACATACTGAAAGAATAGTGGGAAATATACCATACCCAGCATCCTTCATGTCAATATCTCTGATGACAACATTAGCGGTCTTGCCGCCTTTCCCAGGATGACGCTTGTCATAGCGATTAGGACAACTAGGAGCCCAATGATCAGGATCTCCACACACATGACAAGCACCTTTCTTCTTGTTACTCTTCTTCTTGAAGTTTGTTTGTTGTACAGCCTTGTTCTTCCCATCAAACTTTGCTTTACCATCAAGCTTGCCCTTGTTCTTGAACTTGTGGGACTGGAAGTTTTTCTTCTGTACCAGATTGGCACTAGATCCTCCCTCAATACCTCGAGCACGTGTGTCCTTTGCTCTCGCCTTTTCTTCCACATCAAGAGTACCAATGAGATCCGGGACGGAAAACTCCTGTCTCTTATGCTTCAGTAAGGTAGCAAAGTTCCTCCACGAAGGAGGAAGCTTAGTAATGATACCCCCGGCAACAAACTTGTCCGGTAGGATACAATTGAAGTGCTCAAGTTCTCTAGCAAATGACTGTATCTCATGAGCCTGCTCAACCACAGAGCGCTCTTCAGTCATCCTGTAATCATAGAATTGCTCCATGATGTACAGCTCAGTGTCGGCATCCGAGACCCCAAACTTGGCCTCGAGTGCGTCCCACATATCTTTTCCATTGTCAATTGACGCATAAGCATCAACTATGTTCTCACCAAGAACACTCAAGAGAGCAGCCTTAAACAAGGTATCCATTTTCTGAAAAGCTTGTGCCTGTTGGGCATCTTGCTCTCATTCAGGTTTGCCGAGAGTGGTGTCATAGCAACTCATGGTTTGAAACCATAAGACTGCTCTCACGCGCCACCTCTTATCGTGGATACCCTCAAACATAGGAGGTCTCATGGAAGCAGCAAAACCATTCGAGGTAAATTGCCTATAATAAGGTTTTTGGATTGTTGGAAATATCAGCAATTTACTGAATGATTTTATTAACAGAGATACTAGATAAAGCATGACTAGCATAGCAGTGATAGAACAAGCCATGCGATTTTAAAAAGAGAAAGTAAATAATATCTCCATATATGAGCTAGGACCAATCATCTCTAGAGCAGACAGTAGATCAAGATGCATATATGAAGTAGAGCCTAACATGTGTAGAGCAAACATTAGAAGAAGGAACTGTTGCAGGACTTCTAACAGGAAAGATAAAAACACGTACTGGACAGCAGCCGGGGCAGAGGCACTGGACTTGGGGTCGGTGTCCTCCATGTCGTCGAGGAGGTAGTCGACGTTGGGGAAGTAGTGGTCGTCGGGGAAGTAGTCGTCGGAGTCCGGGGCGCCCGTGACGAAGAAGTCAGTAGTCGCGCAGAGCGCTCCCCAAAAACCTTATCACCCTTTTCCCGTACAGGACTCAAAAGGTGCGGTTTCGGAGGCCTACTGTCCCGACCTGCGGTGCACACCGCAAGCCGGGATGGGGAAGAACTTAGCTGCAGTGCAGTGCTCAGGAACTTCTGGCGAGAGGAGGAAGAGATTCTGGTGCATCTCTCTGAGAGGAGCGACCTCCCTTTTATAGGCGCAAGAGAAGGAGGCGAGAGGGCAGCGACGGAAGGTGAAACGAAGAGACGAAGACGAAGCGAACAGCCAGTAGCCGAAGGGCTGCACCGTTCGCATTCAAACTCCACTATCGCAAAAACTATTCAGCTTCCATGTGACCTTTCGTATACCCGTAGTGCGTGGCAAAAACTTAGACATCGTCTCGGCTCATTCCTGCACGGCGCGGCGCGGCGACGCCGGCGGCGGAGGAGCGCGCGTGGATGTCCCTCTTGTTCTCATGCTCATACAAGTGGGGAAAGAGCCTCCCTTTTAAAGAGGTCCAACTCCCTCTAAACTAGCAATGTCGGACTAAACTTTAGTTCCACCTCTTGCCTTGCACTAATGGGCTGCGTGGGCCTCTAGGATTTATTAGGAATTTCTGAAACTGCTATTGGGCTAGGCCAAGAATAGACAAAATTCCAGCAATCCCCCACCAGATCCCAGAGGCACACAAAATTTGCCTTTGGTTCCAAAACACTGTTTTATATACCGATACTGCAGTGGAGACTGTTAAGTTGAACTTCCACCTAGAACTCTATGCTACACTAGTAAGCAACTTGAACAGTGGACTGGGCCTTGAACTGCAAGTTTTCTGTGAATCTAGCTTCACATAAAGCCTTGACCGATACGTGGCTACCGTGGGTCTTCCCTGCGGGTGGAGCTTATGCGTCATACTCCGAGACCTTACATGAGTTTACTAGAGAGAACTCTACTCTCATAGATTGCGATGTTAAACAACATCTTTGCTTCAAGGAGCCACTTAGAACACATTAAGATATACATCAACCTGCCATGCAGATTAGGAGAGTATTGCATCTTCATGGAGTGGTATTTTTAACAGTAAGGATACTCTCCTCCCAGTTGACCAACAGCTTGTCTTCCACATCTAATTCACGGGATCTCCGATCACAAAGAATAGGTTACCACTATGAACAACTCATATTGTGGGTCTCATACCCATCTCCCTCGATGCATTATCTATCACATTACGTGATAGACCCTTAGTAAAAGGATCTGCCAGATTTTTAGACGTTTGGATATAATCCAATGCAATAACTCCGGAGTTTTTCATTTTTCTGACAGACTTTAACCTTCTCTGAACGTGTCTTGATGACTTCATGTTATCCTTTGAGCTGCTCACTTTAGTGATCAAAGTTTGATTGTCACAGTTCATAAGGATACTCGGTACAGATTTCTCAACTACCGGCAAGTCATTCAAGAGCCGGCGAAGCCAATCTGCTTCGACTGTAGCTGTATCTGGTGATGTGAGTTCTGCTTCCATTGTTGAGCTCATTAAGATGGTCTTCTTGCAAGACTTCTAAGAAACGGCGCCACCTCCATGAGTGAATACATATCCGCTCGTGGCCTTTATCTCATCAGCATCTGAGATCCAATTTGAGTCACTATACCCTTCAAGCCACTACAAGAAATATGTCAACTAGTGACCTTCTGTCAGTGACCCTGGAAGAATTGGTCATATATCTATGACCATTTCAGACCAATTGGTCAAAAGCTGTTCGAGGGGCTCCAAACCCTAAACCATTGCGATCATTTTGGTCAAAAAGGTCGTAATTTCCTTACACGAAAAGGTCATAAAGCAAACAGCGCTAGTCCGCTACCTTATTTCTAGTTGTTAACGACCAATATAGATGGTCATAGCCTTGTAGATTGTGGTGGGTTGCTATGACTAGGCGCCACCTCATCAGTTTTGCCTATGTGTCATGTCCATGTGGCGGTTTTTGCCCTAGGTTGTGAAGCAACCTATATTTCTTTCATTCCCAAAATTCCCAAAAAAATCTCATAAATTCTTTGGGTCATATCTTCGTCAAATATGTAAAAACCTTCCTTGCCTAGTTCAAAAATAATTCAAAAATATTCATTTTCCTATTCTGTTCAGAACAACAGTTTGTGAAGGAAGTACCACTTTGGCATGTCCAAATAGTATCCATTTTCTACAGTGCTTTTCTATGCCCAAATAACCATCCTCCACCAAATGCCAGCTCAATCCATTCATTATTTTGAGCCGAGCTTCAACATTCGTATTTATGTCCAGTGTGGTAGTTTGCAAAGCAAGTACCACATAGGCTCCTCCTTTTGAGCTGAAAATTTGTGAAGACGGTCTTCTTAGTAACTGATCATCCTCAGCAAAAACTCACGCCCATTAGCCATGTGCATTTCTCGTACCGCAAATCAAACACTTGGCTACTTATTCATGTTTGAGTATCGATCGGTCTCCTCGTGAGAATCTTATGTTGCGATTTTCTTCCTAGCACCTACCTGGGGAGTGCCCAACTCACTAGACATACCTAGGCCGCCCAGAACACATGGCAACGCCACGGTCACGCGGTGACCACGCGGCGGGCATGCGAGTTTACGCGCTCTAGAGTTGGGGCCCTCGGCCACCGCCCAAACCTCGACGTATCGCCACCAAACCATGTATTTATGATTAAATAGGTACTTATGTAACTACAAATAATTTTTGGAAAAAATAAATAGCAAACTATGAGGCAGCTGCAGTTCAAATTTGACCCGCTTCCAACTGAATCGGCGGAAATTTGTCTTTTTCACGAGAGGTGGATCAAAACTTTTTGCACCCAACCATTTTGTCAATTATGCATTAAATATGTCCTAGTATTTTAGAAAATTGATTTGGTCCAATTTTGCAACAATTATTTGGTACTTCCTTCACAAAAAAATCTCCTTTTGGGCACTCGGAAAATGAAAAATGAAATTTCCGTGCAAAGAAAATGAAAACTTCCTTAGGCAACATTGTTTGGAATTCCAAGATGTACCTTTGTGCACCATATGAGATCATTTAAACAAACTATGCCATGAATGTGGCCATAAGATTGATCATTTGGCTTGAAAGCCATTGATCTCCACACGTGATAGCTCGTTTCTGAGAATATTTTTTTAAAATAATTGCCGTATTACAAGTTTATTATTTTTCCTGGGAACTTGGCCACATATAATGACACAATGCGAAGGTTTCACAATTTTTTGATTTTTTTTGAATTTTTTATGCCAGTTTCAAAATGCGGTCAAAACGGCGGGAATGACCGTTCCTAGCTAGTGGTTGAATCTTGGAATTTTTTTGGTGTTTCTCTGATTAAATAGATACTTATGTACCTAGAAATGATTTTTGGAAAAAATAAAGAGCAAACTACGAGGTAACTATAGTTCAAATTTGACCCGCTTCCAACTGAATCGGCGGGAATTTGTCTTTTTCACCAGAGGTGGGTAATTTTTTTTTACAACCAACCATTTGGTCAATTGTGCATTAAATATGGCCTAGTATTTTAGAAAAATGATTTGGTCCAATTTTGCAACAATTATTTCGGAGGTCCTTCACAAAAAAACCCTTCTTTTCGGCACTCAAAAAATGGAAAATGGTTCTTTCGTCCAAAGAAAAAGAAAACTTCCTTAGGCAACATTATTTGATGCATCCTTATGCACAATATAAGATCATTTGAACAAACTATGCCATGAATGTGGCCATAAGATTGATCATTTGGCTTGAAAGCCATTGATCTCCACACGTGATAGCTCGTTTCTGTGAACACTTTTTTAAAATAATTGCCGTATTACAAGTTTATTATTTTTCCTGGGAACTTGGCCACATATAATGACACAATGCAAAGGTTTCCCAATGTTTTGATTTTTTTTGAATTTTTTATGCCCATTTCAAAATGCGGTCAAAACGGCGGGAATGACCGTTCCTAGCTAGTGATTGAATCTTGGAATTTTTTTGGTGTTTCTCTGATTAAATAGATACTTATGTACCTAGAAATGATTTTTGGAAAAAATAAAGAGCAAACTACGAGGTAGCTATAGTTCAAATTTGACCCGCTTCCAACTAAATCGGCGGGAATTTGTCTTTTTCACCAAAGGTGGATAAAAACTTTTTACACCCAACCATTTGGTCAATTGTGCATTAAACATGACCTAGTATTTTAGAAAAATGATTTGGTCCAATTTTGCAACAATTATTTGGGAGGTCCTTCACAAAAAAACCTCCTTTTGGGCACTAAAAAATGGAAAATGATTCTTTTGTCCAAAGAAAAAGAAAACTTCCTTAGGCAACATTGTTTGCCATTCCAATATGCACCCTTCTGCACAATATGAGATCATTTTAACAAACTATGCCATGAATGTGGCCATAAGATTGATCATTTGGCTTGAAAGCCATTGATCTCCACACGTGATAGCTCGTTTCTGAGAACATTTTTTTAAAATAGTTGCCGTATTACAAGTTTATTATTTTTCTTGGGAACTTGGCCACATATAATGACACAATGCGAAGGTTTCCCAATTTTTTGATTTTTTTTGAATTTTTTATGCCCGTTTCAAAATGCGGTCAAAACAGCGGGAATGACCGTTCCTAGCTAGTGGTTGAATCTTGGAATTTTTTTGGTGTTTCTCTGATTAAATAGATACTTATGTACCTAGAAATAATTTTTGGAAAAAATAAAGAGCAAACTACGTGGTAGCTATAGTTCAAATTTGACCCGTTTCTAGCTGAATCGGCGGGAATTTGTCTTTTTCACCAGAGGTGGATAAAAACTTTTTACACCCAACCATTTGGTCAATTGTGCATTAAATATGGCCTAATATTTTATAAAAATGATTTGGTACAATTTTGCAATAATTATTTGGGAGGTCCTTCACAAAAAAAAACCTCCTTTTGGGCACTAAAAAAATGGAAAATGGTTCTTTCGTCCAAAGAAAAAGAAAACTTCCTTAGGCAACATTGTTTGCCATTCCAATATGCACCCTTGTGCACAATGAAAATGTTTCTTTTTGAATTTCTCATATCATAAAACTGTTTATATGATTTAACACCTTTTTTGAAAAAAAATATGGTTCAACACCTTATCTTTAGTCGATTATGACCAATTTAGAAGGTCATAACATGTACTAGGTTCTGATTTGTCCATGGGCATGTCACGCGGATCGTGCTCAAACGCCTTCGGATGCTCTCGGATCCAACGGCAGCCCTTTCTCCCTCACCCCCCCCTTTGTCTCAAAAAAAAGAAAAAAGAAAACTCCCTCACCTTCTCACCCCAGGAACCCTAGGGCTCCAGATCTGCCACCCACCCCGACCCTTCCCTTGTCTCCCACATCGCCGCCGCCACCCCGATCTCTCCCTTCGTCTTCCACATCGCCGATCCACCCCGAGCCCTGCCGCCGGCCATCTCACCCTCCC
>NC_041386.1:718567346-718579623 GCF_002162155.2 Triticum dicoccoides
CCCCCACCTTCTCCTTCTTCTCCAAAGGGAAGGGAAGAAAGGGAACAGAAGGGAGGGAAAGTCGGCAAGGAGTTCGGTCGAGCGCCCAGATCCACGCCGCCATCGTCGACCTGATCCGTGTCCTCGACCTCGCCGCCGCGCAGACGCCGGACCTCGCCGCCGTCGTCACAAGAGTAAGCCCAAACGCTCGCTCGCTCGCTCACTGCCATCTCTGCTTCTGCAACTGCTAACAAGGTGCGATCTACAACTGTGTTTCATCTTTGAGCAGATCCAGGGCGGGCTGGGGGGCAACCTCTACTCTGCCGGGACGACGACGACACCTGTTAGGGCGATGCTCGCTGGCGGCGCCGTGGCCGGCCAGGAGCTGAAGAAGAGCCACGTCTGGCTGCAGTTTTCTCAGGCTTTCCAGGCAGCTTGATGTGGGATGGAAGGAAGGAGGCCGACGGAGATAGCTGACGCCCGGGTAACCCCATCCTCCCAAGGTCACCCCTTCCTCTTCTCCTTTTGAGCGTCATCTCGTTACGTTTCTTGGCCTATTCAATTGATCCTGCAGTCCTCTCCTCCCATCCATGACTATGTTAGATTAATTTCGGATTTGCTCGGGTGATGTATGACGCCCATGACTATGTGTTTCATAGTCTGTTTGTGTAATACGGAGATCTGCTCTGCCGCTCATAGTTCTACCTTACCATCACTTTTAGATTAACTCTGTAAGTGGAAAACGACCACGGGTTATGGATGGGATCTTGTTTGTACCCTCGCCTCCCATCCATGGCAGCCTCTTTCTCCCAACACTATTAGTATTTGTCTATTATTTACAATTCTAGATGGCTTCTCGTGGCATTCTTTGTTGAATAAGGGACTGCCGATCTGTCGACGACTCAACTGAGTTGGGCTTCGGTTTGTGTGTCCCTTTCAGGTGGCTCGATTGGTATTGCTGCAAGTCATCCAGTTTCTGTGTGATGGATGGTGGCGACATTATCTATGCTGCTGTAGATTTTTTTATAGGGTTGACAATTAGGAACGAAAGATTCATTTAATCTGGTAGTACCAGTAAGTATTGTTATTAAAATACCTGGTAATTCTAGGTTCTGTAAACTGACGCATGTGAGATATTAAGGTATTTGTGACTTGAACTTGCAAAATCTCAACTTATTTGTTATTTCTCGATAGTGGTTGGCAGATTAATACATATGTGGGAATGTGATTCTGCTCACAGATAGTTTCCTACCATGTCAGAATAGTGGTTCCGAGGTCTGTTCATTTAGGGATATTTGCTGTTTTGAATAGAAACTCATTTCCACATATGTTTTGTATGTTTATTATGTTCAGATTCTGGTCGATCCGGCCATGAGCTTGAATGGTCTAGTAGTAGAACAACATCAAGTTAATTTGTAGCAGTGAGGTCACGGAATTGTTCTCTATGCCATGGTACAATTATGATTGGAATGAGCCACTTTACAGAATTCACAAGTTTATTACATTCTATCTAGGTTTGTCAGCAATGGATGATTGGCACTGATAATTGTTTACATTTGAAAGATACATGGCATGTTCCTAGTTCTCACCTTTGTTGTCTGAACCTCTTGGTCTAAAGAGGCACATCTCACTTTTTTTTTCTTTCTCCGCAGCTTGCATTGACCATAGAGGCACACCACAGAATCTAGCCAGGACCTACACCCTTGAATCAGAAGGTGAAGCCATATGCGCAAGTTTGACCGAAGCCATGAACACAATATCTACAACACATGATCATGTGTTACTATTCTCTAGGAGTGTTGCCATGGCTAGCAATGTGTGACTTTTCTGAGACTTGTTGCACCTTCAAATATGCTCTTGTTTGCTTGAAGGAGTAATTAACTGAAACATTTTTAGTTAATTAAAATTTGGTGTATACTGCTTGCTTGCATCAATAGTGCACTACTCTTTGCTTGCACTTGTTTATACTTGGAGCGCGCGCGCCCACACACACACACACACACACACACTTGGGCTAAATCTATTAGCTTGGAATTAACTTGGGCTAATCTTAGCCATCTTTGCTTCTGCAGAGCAGAGTTATCGACACCACATTTCTTTTTACTCGTTTGCATCACCATTCGATACTGCCTTCTGCGATCGTTGTAAAACGTAGTACATAATACTTATCTTAACTGATACCTGTTTATCCTCCCTTGCAATTTGCACACTGTACGTGACAGTCGTTTGTTTCTCTGGTTACATTCTGTATTTGTTTTTTTGTAACTTAAATTAATATAATAGTTACTAATCAGACTAGTGTTCTTTATGATAACTTGCTCAATAGTAATTCTGGGAAGTTGCTTTAACTGGCATTAGCTCAGTTATTAGTTGTTTGGGATTACTTATGATTTTACCCTGACCTTTACGACTTTATTTCCTGCCATCAGTAAACCACCGGAAGCTGATATAACTGCTAGTCTTTTGGTCAATTTTCTGTTATTTATATACCATGAGTAATTCAAAACTAACTGTACATAACACCTATAGCAATTCGAGTAGATCTGAAGTCTGCATAGATTTGAAGTAGATCTGAAGTAGATAAGATCAGGTCATTTTTTTTGAACTATGCATAGATTTGTAACAATGAGCATAGGTGGTTATAGGTTGCCGTGATGATGAATATAAGTGGTAAGAAGTGCTCATGCATGGCGGTATACCAGATACCATTGTTTTCGCTGTTTTATCAACATGCCTTTGCTGAATCTTCGGTTTATATGTGTAAACTATACATTGTCAGCTACTGAGTACATTTTAGTTATTGAACGAACTCATACTGGTTAGTGTTGGCCATATGCAAGTAAAGTAGATACCCACAAGACTTAACTATTTCCCAAAACTATAGTGATACATTCTGTACTATACTGCTAATGCTTATCCGAGTTTGTTGTTTTATGTTCATGGTAACAAAAGTTGACATATTAGCTAATTGTGTACCTAAATATGACCCAGGTACAATGGATACAACAAGCTCATCCTCCTGAATCTGGACCTATAGACCTCTTATTGTAGTAGTTGGTATGCTCCCTCCAGTTCCTGGAGCATCTGGACCTCTTATTGTAGTAGTTGGTATGCTTGATGCATGTATGTCCATCTCTTTACTTTTTTGCTAGAACCATAAATCCTGATGCATGATGATCATGGTCTGGTTTGTTAGATCTATTCTGCTGGTGCTTAAAATTTGACAAGCTGTTGTTGGTATTTTGTTTTAGGTGCAATGTGTTGTAGTGCAGTTTTTTGCACAACCTGTGCCATGCATATTCATATTGTGTCTTTGTTTCTTATATGAGCTAGCATCTCATTTTAACTAGCTCGACAACAAAAAGCATGGTACTAGCTGAATTTGTGTTATCATTCTAAGTAAATGTCCTTTTCTTGAATGGTCTGTTCATAATATATTTGCCCCAGCTTTTCTCACTCTTCTCTGATTCATGTAACATGATGACAGAGGAAGCCATGTTGCTGTTTTGTTTGTTCCTAGCCCTGACTATCGCCGTCGAGCGAGTCCGACGTGTTGTTCATCTGACTATGGTCCCAGCCCTGACTACCAAATTTTTTGTCCTATTGAAGTTGCTTAGAAATACGAGAGTCGAGTATGTTCTTCATGACAGGAGCTTGTGAAGCAGTACTGCATTACAATTGTAGAGCTTGTTACACTTGTAGAGATTGTAAAGTATTGTATTACACAAGGCCCTTTGTAGTGGCAGGATAGAGCTTGTATTATGTGATTTGGTTGCTCTTGTTTAAGTATTATGTGTGTTTTTTGTCTCTGCCAATCTAAATACTGCTTGAAATACGAAGAATATGAGTCTGATAGATGGGACCCACTTACCACAACATGACAAATGAAAACAACCTGACAATTGGGACCCATCTGACTAGTGGACCCTTCTTTTGGAAAAAAAAGAAAAACTAAATTCATTTAGACAAAAAGGCCACAACCCAACAATAAAAAAGGCTGCAATATAGGGCTTGGCCCATGAACCCAACCAAAAATTAACACACAGAAAAAAAACATAAATGGGCTGAATTAATGGGCTCGGCCCATGTAAAACACCTAATTGGACCGGGCTGAATCTTGTGCCACATCAGCTTGCCACGCTGGATGCCTACATGGCCTGGGGAGGTTGCTAGTGACCAAAACGCCACAGTAGGAATATTTTGGTCGTAAACATCCACGACCTTCTCACAGAGAAGGTCGCTATAGTCAATTAATGACCCTCAGCTTTTGACATTCTGTTTTTGGTCAAAAAAGGTCGCAAATGAAAAACAATGACCTTTCAGTGACCAATAGTCAAGGTCACAAGTTGACATATTTCTTGTAGTGAGCACCTTTGGGTGCCCGGTGTAGTGAATTCCATAATTCGCAGTGCCTTTCAAATAACGCAAAACTCTCCCTAGAGCTTTCCAATGCACATCTCCTGGTTTTGAAACAAACCGACTCAGTTTGCTAACAGCAAAAGAGATGTCTGGTCTTGTAGCACTGGCTAAGTACATAAGCGAGCCAATAATCTGAGAATACTTCAATTGATCTCTAGCAATTCTTTGATTCTTTCGAAGCAGCACGCTAGCATCATATGGTGTTGGAGAGGGCTTGCAGTCACTATAGCCAAAGCGACTCAAGATCTTTTCCACATAGTGAGATTGAAGCAATGTAATCCCACCATCATCATCTCTCAACAACTTGATGTTCAGAATGACATCAGCCACTCCTAAATACTTCATCTCAAAACAGCGAGATAGGAAATCCTTGACCTCCTTAATAACATTCAAATTTGTTCCGAAAATTAGTATGTCATCAACATACAAGCAAAGCATAACTCCCTCGCCCCCACCATGGCGATAGTACACACATTTGTCAGCTTCGTTCACAACAAAGCCTGCAGCTGTTAAAGTTCTTTCGAACTTCTCATGCCACTGTTTGGGTGCTTGCTTGAGTCCATACAAGGACTTCAACAACTTGCACACTTTCCCTTCCTGACCATCTATTACAAACCCATCTGGTTGTTCCATATAAATTTCCTCATCCAACTCTTCATTTAGGAAAGCAGTCTTAACATCCATTTGATGAACGAGAAGACCATGTGAGACAGCTAGTGAAAGTAGAACTCGAATAGTGGTCAGTCAAGCCACAGGTGAGTAAGTATCAAAGAAGTCTTCACCTTCCTTTTGGGTATAACCCTTTGCCACGAGCCGAGCCTTGTAATTTTCAATAGTACCATCAGGCCTAAGCTTCTTCTTGAATACCCATTTGCATCCTATAGGTTTGCACCCATAAGGACGATCAGTTATCTCCCAAGTTTCATTGGCCAAGATCGAATCCATCTCGATACGAACCGCTTCCTTCCAGTAGTCAGCATCTTCCGATGCATAGGCCTCCGAAATAGAACTGGGAGTGTCATCTATGAGATACACAAGAAAATCATCACCAAAGGAATTTGCAGTCCTCTGTCTCTTGCTCCTAGTAGGAACTTCATTGTTTTCCTCCACAGGACTTTCAAAGTGTTCCATCGAAATGGCAGGTTCGGTAATTGTAACTGGTTCCTGATTGGATGAACTAGGCATCTCCTGATTAGATGATGTAGCCATATCCTTCATGGGAAATATATCTTCAAAGAAAGTCGCATCATTCGACTCCATGATCATACCGACATGCATGTCAGGTACCTCAGATTTTACAACCAAGAATCTATAGCCAATGCTATGAAAAGCATATCCCAGGAAAACACAATCCACAGTTTTTGGTCCCAGCTTCCGCTTCTTTGGAATTGGCACATTGACTTTCGCCAAACAACCCCAGGTTCATAAATAAGAGAGCTTTAACCTTTTCTTCTCCCATTCCTTGAATGGAGTTATCTCTTTGTTCTTTGTGGGAACTCGGTTTAGGACATGACAAGCTGTCAATATCGCCCCCCCCCACCATGCCTTGGAGAGACCCGATGTGTCTAACATGGCGTTAACCAAATCAGTTAGAGTACTGTTCTTTCTTTCGGCCACCCCATTTGACTGAGGTGAGTAAGGAGGCGTCCTCTCATGGATTATACCATGTTCCGCACAAAAAACATCAAATTCATTGGAAAAATACTCTCCACCACGGTTGGACCTAAGCCTCTTGATTTTTCGATCAAGTTGGTTTTCTACTTCAGCATTATAGATCTTGAAAAAGTTCAAAGCCTCGTCCTTAGATTTCAGAAGATACACACGGCAGTATCTAGTGGAGTTGTCAATTAATGTCATGAAATATTTCTTTCCACCTTTTGTCAAAACACCATTCATTTCACATAGATCTGAATGTATGAGTTTTAGTGGTGCAAGATTTCTCGTTTCCGCAGTCACGTGAGACTTACGAGGTTGCTTAGCTTGCACACATACTTGACACTTAGATCCCTTGATAGTGGTGAAACTAGGGATTAAGTTCAACTTCGCTAGTCGCGACATGCAACCAAAGTTAACATGACAAAGACGTGAATGCCACACATTTGATTCACTATTGTTACAAATATGATTAACAACTTTATTGCAAACGTCTGATAAGGATAAACGAAACAGGCCTCCTGACTCATAGCCTTTACCAACAAAGGTTCCATACTTGGATATTACAAATTTATTTGACTCAAAGACAAGCTTGTAGCCATCTCTACACAGAAGAGATCCGCTAACAAGATTTTTATTGACGGAGGGGACATAATGCACGTTCTTCAGCCGCACGATCTTCCCCGAAGTAAACTTCAGATCGACCGTGCCAACACCACAAACAGAAGCACTTGAACCGTTGCCCATTAGCACGGTTGAAGTCCCTGCAGTCTGATAAGACGAAAACATGGAAATATCACCGCATACATGCACATTAGCACCCGTGTCAATCAACCAATCAGGAGAATGACATACTGAAAGAATAGTGGGAACTATACCAATACCCAGCATCCTTCATGTCAATATCTCTGATGACAACATTAGCGGTCTTGCCGCCTTTCCCAGGAAGACGCTTGTCATAGCGATTAGGACAACTAGGAGCCCAATGATCAGGTCTCCACACACATGACAAGCACCTTTCTTCTTGTCACTCTTCTTCTTGAAGTTCATTTGTTGTACAGCCTTGTTCTTCCCATCAAACTTTGCTTTACCATCAAGCTTGCCCTTGTTCTTGAACTTGTGGGACTGGAAGTTTTTCTTCTATACCAGATTGGCACTAGATCCTCCCTCAATACCTCGAGCACGTGTGTCCTTTGCTCTCGCCTTTTCTTCCACATCAAGAGTACCAATGAGATCCGGGACGGAAAACTCCTGTCTCTTATGCTTCAGTAAGGTAGCAAAGTTCCTCCACGAAGGAGGAAGCTTAGTGATGATACCCCCGGCAACAAACTTGTCTGGTAGGATACAATTGAAGTGCTCAAGTTCTCTAGCAAATGACTGTATCTCATGAGCCTGCTCAACCACAGAGCGCTCTTCAGTCATCCTGTAATCATAGAATTGCTCCATGATGTACAGCTCAGTTCCGGCATTCGAGACCCCAAACTTGGCCTCGAGTGCGTCCCACGTATCTTTTCCATTGTCAATTGACGCATAAGCATCAACTATGTTCTCACCAAGAACACTCAAGAGAGCAGCCTTAAACAAGGTATCCATTTTCTGAAAAGCTTGTGCCTGTTGGGCATCTTGCTCTCCTTCAGGTTTGCCAAGAGTGGTGTCATAGCAACTCATGGTTTGAAACCATAAGACTTCTCTCACGCGCCACCTCTTATAGTGGATACCCTCAAACATAGGAGGTCTCATGGAAGCAGCAAAACCATTCGAGGTAAATTGCCTATAATAAGGTTTTTGGATTGTTGGAAATATGAGCAATTTACCGAATGATTTTATTAACAGAGATACTAGATAAAGCATGACTAGTATAGCAGTGATAGAACAAGCCATGCGATTTGAAAAAGAGAAAGTAAATAATATCTGCATATATGAGCTAGGACCGATCATCTCTAGAGCAGACAGTAGATCAAGATGCATATATGAAGTAGAGCCTAACATGTGTAGAGCAAACATTAGAAGAAGGAATTGTTGCAGGACTTCTAACAGGAAAGATAAGAACACGTACTGGACAGCAGCCGGGGCAGAGGCACTGGACTTGGGGTCGGTGTCCTCCATGTCGTCGAGGAGGTAGTCGACGTCGGGGAAGTAGTCGTCGTCGGGGAAGTAGTCGTCGGAGTCCGGGGCGTCCGTGACAAAGAAGTTAGTAGTCGCGTAGAGCGCTCCCCAAAAACCTTATCACCCTTCTCCCGTACAGGACTCAAAAGGTGCGGTTTCGGAGGCCTACTGTCCCGACCTGCGGTGCACGCCGCAAGCCAGTATGGGGAAGAACTTAGCAGCAGCGCAGTGCTCAGGAACTTCTGGCGAGAGGAGGAAGAGATTCTGGTGCGTCTCTCTGAGAGGAGCGACCTCCCTTTTATAGGCGCAAGAGAAGGAGGCGAGAGGGCAGCGACGGAAGGTGAAACGAAGAGACGAAGACGAAGCGAACAGCCAGCAGCCGAAGGGCTGCACCGTTCGCATTCAAACTCCACTATCGCAAAAACTTTTCAGCTTCTGTGTGACCTTTCGTATACCCGTACTGCGTGACAAAAATTTAGACATCGGCTCGGCTCATTCCGACGCGGCGCGGCGAGGCGGGCCGCGGAGGAGCACGCGTGGATGTCCCTCTTGTTCTCATGCTCATACAAGTGGGGAAAGAGCCTCCCTTATAAAGAGGTCCAACTCCCTCTAAACTAGCAATGTGGGACTAAACTTTAGTTCCACCTCTTGCCTTGCATTAATGGGCTGCGTGGGCCTCTAGGATTTATTAGGAATTTCTGAAACTGCTATTAGGCTAGGCCAAAAATAGACAAAATTCCAGCAGAATAAACTAGTTTTATATTGGAGGTCAGCGAGTGATGAATATTGTTTGTGGCCTGGACATCATAATTTCTTCACCAAACATCGCATGCCAACTATGGCGGTCGTTCAAATCAACTTCATATGGTGTAGTTGTTGCCATTTGTAGAACTTGTGGCATTTATAAATATGAGCAACCCTAACTAATGTTTCTTGCCAACCATGAGAAAGAAGCCATCCAGCCAAAACTATTATATAAATAGGTATAGAGGGCTTAAGGTTTGATGAATTTTCCCTATAATTTCCATTTTAACAGGACCAATTGCTAGGGCAGTGAAATTCATCTATGGACACAAAATCACATCCAGATGGGAAGGAAAGGAACCCCAATCCTTCTGTATACATGTCGATATTGGGGATGGAGAAGATGTCCTGGTGAGGGTGAATTCCGACCGACAGTACTTTGCGGGATTGGGGTACCTTTTCACACCATTGACATGTCCACGTTATCGGTACACGTCTTGAAGTAGTGATGGTTGGTCAAAGTCTCAGAGAGTTAAAATGAACCCCCGTCGTTCAACATAACTGAACACTAGTAACGTGTACACATAACTGCTCTTCCTCTATCTACTTCTATCTATCTATCTACAACCCTATAAAAGCACGAAAGATGCAGATCCGAAACATCTGCACCGTACACCTCTTGATATCCAAAGTCCTAGATTGTTTCCATGTTTAGCACCAAGCCACTAAGCATGTCTTACCGCTAAACAGGATTTGGGTGCATGAAGAAAAAATGTCCGATGCCTTCACCCACGCCGCTCCTGACGCTTTAACCTCCCCTACCTCTTCTCCACCTCATCACTATGCCCCCACCTTGCCCCAACTGCCGTGCCGCCTGTCCTCCCAAAGATCGGCGCCACACGCATCGCCGCCGCCGCACTTACTATACCTCACCTCGTTGGAGCCACCGACCACTCCACTGTGGGCACTTCGGCCGGCGCCACGGCGAGGCTGTCAGCGACCTGGGCTTTGGTAGCTTCCAACAGATACCCAGCAGCCCAGTCCAACATAAAGCCACAATGACTACAAATACCAGGGAGGACAACACTCACAATTGGGCTTGGACAGGACTGTACAACAAGAGACAAGAAGAAAGGGTATGATGCTAAAGTAGACCCCAAACTCGTCAACCTTCTTATCTTGTCCAGAATTGAGCTTGATTGTGAACAAGCCAACACCTTTTTTGCTCATCTATGCAAAACCTATGTTTGAGATGGAGTTTCTGGTGAGGCTCCTATTGCTCAGAATATTGATGTTTAAGCTCACTTTGGGAAAATGTTAACTATACCCAAGGCAATTATAGAAATCAAGCCTAAATCTGTCCCTGATACGTCCTAGTTCAGGATCAAAAGGGATTCCTATCGGTCTTTGGGGCAAAGATGTCATTTTTTATTTGTCCAGCCTGACTGGAAATCCTAAAAACTATGAAAAGGACGCTCTTAGAAATTCCCCCTTTATGCGAGGGAAGATTGGGAGCCATGATATTTCCTTGGTTCTTGTTGTTGCCCAAGGGGAAATAGATGATGTAATTTTCTGATTTTGGGTACACCAAAGATATTCTGGATGTGTCTAACCATCCATCAACTTAAGAGGTTGTGAGGGTTCCCGATCCCCGCGCGTTCTCCCCTCACCGTCGCTGGTGGGCGCCGCCAGGCTTGCCCGCACGGCCTACAGCTACGGCGGAGCTCTATTCCTATGCCACTTTGCAGACTTCGGCGATGTGCAACGGTAACCTGTAGTAGTACAGGAGGAAGTTGCTGTAGGAGTGCTCGTGTATGGTTGGGCGGCAGCCATGGAGCAACTGGAGCGCCCGTCTCTCTCTCCTTGATGGCGTCGCGTGTAGGCGGTGCAACAAACGCTCTAAGAGAAGGTGAGCCTATGTCGCCAGCATGTTCCCCAACCCATGATTGTCCAAGGGCGCCTATACAACCCCAGGGCATGTTGGGTCACGGCAGACCGTCGCCCACGCAGCCGGCGGGTGGCAGCGTAGCGGTTTGGTCTGGCTTGCATGATGGGTGATGCCGGTCAGGGTTGATGCAGCCTCCTGCGAGCGGTTGTCCCCGTGGGCGCGGCATCAGTAGACAACTATCATCTGAGGGGCTTGCAACTTCCAATGCAGCGGTAATGGTCATGTCTGCCAAATTCACATTGGTCCAGATGTGCAGCGTGTGGTGCGGAGCTGTCAATGGTTCCCTGCTGAACTGGAAGCTCCGTGGTCATTTAGGCTGGTCATAGTGGGGAGTAACTTAGAGTAGTAACATGCATACGTTACTACTCTATGTTACTACCCTTATAGTGGGAAGTGTCATATGTGTAGTAACATACACATGTTTATTTATTGTCTTGTAGACTCATTTTGCATTGGAAAGCGCTATGTGATGGTAACATATTAGGTTATTATATTTGCCTCTCTCCTCATTAACTACTTGCCACATCAACATTTTTGCTTATGTGGCATCTATGTTACTACCTATGTTACTCCCACTATGACCAGCCTTATGCCTCAGATGGCCCGTGGGTTTGTGTCACTACGGTCGATGCATGGCAGTATTTATGTCCTTTCCCACATTATGATTTGCTGCCACAGATAATGATGTTGGAGATTGTGGCGGTGTGATCGTGTTGTCTGATTCCGGTTAGCCATTGACAATCACTTGTGAGGACGGCGCAGGGACTCTGGATTGTCCCGGGAAACCTTCCTTCCTCATCGATGACTTCGCTATGTGGTGGCAAGAAATTTTTGTCATGGCTTGACTATCTGCTCGCCCTGGCATGGTCAATAGTTGGACTGTGTACGTATGTAGCTTCTAGGATTGTGGCAAGTGGAGGAGACATCATATAAGGACTTCAGTTGGGTGGTGCTTCTCATGTACCTGGTGTTGAGTTCCAGGATGAAAACCCTAAGTCTAGCCCTTGTTGGTTATATTTGGCAATGTTATCTTGATGAAGGCATCGCTTGGAGTTTACTCGACCGTGATCTTCAGGGTGAAGACGTACAATCTGCCCTTCGATGGTTTGATCCAGCGACGGCGACATTTAAGTGTCGTTCTCTTCATGGAGGCGTCACCTTTGGAGAAACTTTCTCATAGTGTATGTGTTGTTTTGATTGCTTTGGGATTTTTTGTCTTCTTTTTCTTTATGTGTCTGGGCATAGCTTTTGTCTTATTTAACTTTGCTATTTTGGGCATCCTAACTATAAAGAAGTCGGGGGGTATGCTCATTATGATTGTGTTCTTCAATGCTACATTGTGATTCAATAAAAACACCTTTTGTCAGAAAAAGAGGTTGTGAAGGTCACTGGTGAAAGAGAGGAGTTTGATCAACAACGCTTTATCAC
>NC_041386.1:718579762-718602879 GCF_002162155.2 Triticum dicoccoides
GCACTAGGAACGAGGTTGTGGAATGGGGATCAAACTGGAAGAGGGGGGATGACATCTCGCAAGGAAAAACTCATATAAAAACTTTTGAAAATTGTACTGGTGATTATTTTTCATTGTGTTCCTTTGCCATGCAAATTTCTATGATCATTTATAGTAGAGGACTCAAAAGGCGGAGGATGCACGTAGCCAAATGATTACAAAAAGAAAAGGTACAGGTAAACAAATAGTTACATAAAAAATCAACACAATGCACCAGGGATAGCAACTGTAGGACAACATGGGAGGATCTCCATCGACGACGCCTCCAAAAAGAAAGCAACCCATGGACACCATGGATGTTGTATCCAACTAATGAGGCGGATCATAGGTTTTCACCAAAAGAGAAGTCCGAACAATCCCCATGCAATGCCTTCAAAACAGAATGTTGCAAGAATGATGTTGTTGCTAGGCTCAACCGATGAAGGTGGAATGTACATTTTCAACAACGGAACTTGAAATACAATACTCAGAGAGCAGGACCTAAAAAAAGTTGCATTGTGTTGTCAGCACGTGCCGATCCTTCATCGCACAACTGCACAAGAGTACACTCCCGACATGGGCCTAACCACAAAATCGGATATTTGTCAGCACAACACATGTTGTAAAGCAGCGCCTAGGAATGCCTCCCATCTGTGCCTATGACCCTCCATGCCAGTGGCGCCGAACCTATCTCACGATGATAAGAATCAAGCCCGCCCACGTAGAACCAACTATATCCAATCACATCTTCAAAAAAAATATCCATTCACATGGGGCACTACAAACAAGGATCAAACAACCACATCAAGCAGAAGTACAGTCTCCAAACCGGCCGTCACATACGCCTTCACGGGACATCTTGAGTTCTCCACCTACTACACTAAGTAGGGAATGACCAATTACTAGAGTACACTGCTAGGAACCTCCAATATATGAACCCAGTAGATTTGAATCAGCATGCGGTCGCCAATATAGCTATCGTGCACAAGAACTCCTTGGAGGCGGGCCGCCTCGGTTGGATCAAAGCCACCACGCAAGGCAGCAAATGCTCTCCTGATCGAAGCCACCACGCATGGGAGCAGCCTTGCCAACGACAAAGGGGTCATTTTTCCTTGCTGGTGAGTTACTGCCTATATAATTGCTTGGTTAAAAGTTTCACAAAACTAGGAGAAACATAGTTAAAAAAAACTAGAAGAAACAGACATAGACTACATGGCATGAAACCCCCACTTTACGCCAAAAAAGTGGAAACCACCAAGCAACACGAGATTAAATTCTCTGACACACAAACAAATGCCAACGAAACAGGGTCCCCACCACAGTTGATCATCCGTGCACTCTACACACAGTAGGTTGGAAGACATCACCAAGAAGCTCACTACTATGCCGCTAGGACCAGCCCCGTAAGAGGGAGAAGAGAAATCAAAGCAGGTATGGGCTACTCCGACTTTGTTGATAGTGAGATAATCCCTCTACAACCATGCGCTGCCCCAGTCCTCCGTCGCTCTCAAAACCACTAGGGACGCTGCCCCTGTATCTTCGTAGCCGCGCCCCCTTGTGCAGCCTGCATTCATCACCTCCTTGGGCCACTATTCTGACATCTATTAGTTAGTGCATCGCAGAACCTCTGCCGAAAGGCATCACTGAGTTCCTGGTACATCTCAAGCCCACATTTGGTAAGATTTTTGTCCCGGCCAAAATATTGTTGGAAATATACATGGTAATATATGACAAAGGTCTCTCTCTTTTCTGTCTTGCACTAGCCTTGCTGAGGAACCTTTTATAACACTGTTGGGTTGGATGTGTGTGTATAATGATCTAGAAAAAATAAATAAAATTGACTGTCAAAGGTTAGATGAAATAATAATGACTCGTATTGATCATCTAGTTCTATCGTGGCTATATGGCACATAGGACGTGGTTGATCATATCCTTTCTCTCGTGACGTTAATATGCAACTAACAATTTTTCTGAAAAAAGTACATTGCATATTTGGAAAGTAATTAAAGTTATTAGCAACCTTTAAATGTAGTTGAGCTTCTCGGAAAACTCGCTAGAACCATTAGACATCTTACACGACTTGGACACTTGCACAAACTGAGCAAAACTCTTCAAATGGATAACCAGTATGAACTTGTGGTGTTAACTCGTGCGTAACTTGGACTTATGAAGTAATGAATTGTTCTCTCATGACTTGCTCCGAATTTAAACATCTCTCCATTGCTATCCCTAATCTTGACTCCTTACATATTCTGGACTTCTTGATTCGACTCAGCACATGAATTATAATCTAGACTACCAGCCCATGCTGCCACATGGAGGAATTCTCCCAAAGACAACAAAGCCTACATTCCAGAGCGATCCAACGGAGACGATGCAGTGGCCGGCATCGACGCTCCCTCTCTCGCCCTCCAACACCAATGGCTTCTCCATGCTTCTTCCTTTCGGGTTCCATTCACTGGGACGACACACACTAATTGGGCTCATGGTTGGCATAGAACGCTTGCACATTCTCTGTATTGTAGTTGTAGGGTTCTTATACCAGAGCAAAAGATAACCTACTCACTAACAATGCGATTTGAGTCTCCTCTCTTCCCCACAAGAACAACTGTGTGACGGGTACCAAGCGACGGATGGTTTAATGGAGGAAGGAGCGAGTCGAACTAGGAGTTCAAGCTAGAGCGTAGGGGAGCAGCACGGAGCTTGTGGAGGGAGCCCGCAGCTGCAATGCAGTGGCCAGCGGGGTCGATCCCGGTAGCTCCTGGCGCTCACGCCCCATCCCTTGTGGGACGACCCATTCACATGGCTCACTGTTGACTTTTTCGAGAGAAAAACATCAAAAGATTCGCAAAAAACAAAAAATATCGTGAATTAAAATGTTCACGGATTTTGAAAAAAAGTTCACGAATTTAAAAGAAAGTTCATTGGTTTGGAAAAAGTTCATCGAATTTGAAAAAAGTTCAACAAACTTGAAAAAACACATCAATTTGAAAAAAGTTCATCCATTTGAAAAAGAGTTCATCGAATTTGAAAAACAAATCATGGAATTTGAAAAAAAAATATTTGAATTTGAAAAGCAGTTCATCAAATTTGAAGCATAGTTCATTGAATTCAAAAAAAAGTTCATCGATTCGAAGAAAGTTCATCAAAATTTTAAAAGTTGATCAAATTTGAGAAAGAAAGTTCATCGATATGAATAAAAAAAATTAGGATATTTTAGAACAAAATTTCATCAATGCGAAGGAATTTTTTTGAAAAAAAATGAAATGAATGAAAAGAAGAAAGGAGAAAGATGAAAATAAAGGAAAGATCTAACTAAACTCATCTGGTGGTGTGGCTTTGTGGGTACTGTCGCTCAGGTTAAGATTGCGGCCTCAGCTTGGAAGCACTAAGAGAGGGCAGCTGTTCCACAGCTCGAGACTGGGCAAGGATGTAAGAGTGGTAACTCAATATGTCTCAGTACCTGACCTAGAGCTCCCCCGACCCGCTCCTTCCCTCTCGCTAGGGTTTCTGACGCTGCCGGTGGCTCCCTAGCCCCCTCCCGCCGCTGCCTGCCACCGGCGCGCGCGCCCCGGCCCTTCCCGCCTCCCTCTTCCCCTCCCCCGCCCCCTTCCGATTCCTCCCCCGTGTCGCCTTCCCGGGAGGTGGCCGGGGCGGCGCACCCCCTCCCCTTCCTCTTGGCCCTGCCCTCCGCTGGATCTCCCCTGCCGCCGTCGGCGGGTGCCCCCGGCGCTGGCCTAGGTGGTGCCGGCGGTGGTGGGACCTTCTGTCCCCGCGCGCTCGTCCCCTTCCCGGGTAGGAGACGGCGACGGTGCTGCTCGGTTGGGCGGCGACCCGGCGTTGGGCGAGGTGGCGGTGTTGCGCTTGGCGGCGGGGTGGCGTGCGGTGGCCGGCAACGCATCCCCGACCAAGATCTGGGCCCTCCTGGCCCCATCTGGGTCCTAGCGGGCTGGTCATTGGCGTGGCTTCGACATCCTCTGCGTGGCGCCGACGGCGTGCCTTCTGCAGTGTGACAGCGGCAGCTTTACGGGCATCCGAGGACTCAGTCGGACCTGTAGGCCCACGGGACTGGTATGCTCCTGCTGTCACGTCCGGTCGGTTACCGTCGTTGACGTGGAGGTTGGGCCCTCCCGCGTGCCGACGATGCTGTTGTCCCGAGTCCCCGCTCCTCTTCTTCGTTGAGCAGGCCCCTTTCGCAGTGTCGTGGTTAGACGGCGCGGAAGCTTCAAGGCCGTTTTGGCGCGGAGTGATGTTTTGTTTGGTGGTGTGCTCTGGTCCGCCCAGGTGAAAGTTGGGATCGGGAGAAATCCCTGTCGGCCGAGCGACTCCGACGCGGTGGTGCATGAGGATGCCGCCAAACCTTCCTAGAGGACATCTTGGGTACCCTTCCTCTCTCCTCATCGCGTACCTAGGGAAACCCTTGGCAGCAGCGTCGTCATTGCCGTGTCTCTTCTTTGAGGTGTTGATTGGTACCGACGCTTCGGATTATAGGAGCTTAGTGGAGGATCCCCGGTGGGCGCGGCGATCGCGAAGCTTCTTCGTCTTTGTTGTTCCGCCGGTGTTTGCATTTGCTTCTTTTTCTTTTTCTCTTTCGTTTCTTTTGGGCATGTCTGTGCTGCTTCCGTCCCAGCACCTATCTGCTTGTATCGGTGATGTTTGCTTTGTAATACAAAGCGGGGGGAAATCCTATTTCGTAATAGCACTAAGCGAGCATTTTTATTGCGGATTAGAAACACGGAAAAGAATTGCCGTCGATCCCTCTCCTCCTCTCCAATGGCTTCACTCTGCTCCTCCTCTGCTTCATTGACTTTTACTGGGAAAAAACAGTCTTTTTTTTTTTGAGGAATGGACTGCTTTCTGCTTGGGCTCCACTGACTTGAGCAGCCCAGTCCTAAATGGGCTCGAGCATCCATAAGGCCCAACCGTACCATCCCCCTGCTCCGCCGCTCTGCTCAGACGCGTCAGCGGATGGATGACAATGGCAATGGCCGCCGCCACCAGCTCGGAGCGGCGCGCCGGCGACCATGGCCGCCGCATCGAAGAGCGCGGGCGACACCGCTGGCCGCTGAACCCTCGCCGCCGGCACCCGTAGCAAGGTCTGCACGGCTCACTCTTGCTCTACCCCTGCTTAATTAGGTCTCCCTCACTCCTCCCCTTTTCTGATTAGTTCGCGTGCGAGCGTGGTGGATCAGGGTAGGAGTCTTTATGGAAGAACTCGTGTGGCAATCAGTTGATCTTGCGACCTCCCCAATTCTTATGCAGTAAAGACAGAAATGAAACTAAAACATTTGTTGTCAGATTGTAATTCATTTTCTGCAGTTCTGATTGTGTTTAATCAATATCTTTTGGCCACATAAATCATACTCGGTCCGTCCGAAAATACTTGTCGAAGGAATGGATGTATCTAGACGTATTTTAGTTCTAGATACATCTATTTTTATGCATTTTTGCGACAAGTATTTCCGGACGGAGGGATTATTAAGATGGCTTGGTTCACAGCGAGCTCCTATGCTGTTCTTGGCACACCTATTGAGCTTCGACTAATTGCTCTGCTCTGACTACATAGAGGGTGTGAGTTCCAGAATTTCTGGCCGCCAGTTTTAACTACCATTTCATATGTGAAGAGAAGCGAGATCTTGTTGGATTCATACATATATTGCATTAGACATCACTGACAATCACATGGAAATCAGGACTAAGTTAGGTTAGTGACTAATTAAGACCAAAGTAACAATGCTCATTTGGTTAACTATAAAGTATCAAAAGCTCTTTATCCCACCTTCTAGTAATTGTATCAGGTAACAGAGCTCAGCTCAGCAGCAGTGACAAAGATTTTCTTGGAAACAGGGAAGGATGCTACTATTATTATTTCAGAAACGGCACCAAGGCCGTTCCTATTATTCAACGGTAACATCCAAGAAATACGACAAGCACCAACCAATCGACACACACCACATTTTCCTCTGTCTCGACTCCCTCCCACTACCATACCAAACTAGCACACCAATTACTCGACCTTGAATCTTAAAAAGAACAGCGTCTAGGAAGAAAAACAAAGCATTCTCAAATCTCAATCTTTGCAGGAATCCAAGCCACCCTTCTTTCGGCATGGAGGTCGCAAGATCACTTGCTCGCGGATTCTCCCTCAACAGCTAACGGAACAGTGCTGGCCATGGTGCGGTACTTGAGGGCGTAAAGCATCTCGAGGTAGCGGCGGGTCTCACGCCTCTCAAGGTTGGAGACGTACTTCCAGAACCCATACACGCCGGTGAGGGTCATCAGCCTCTCAGAGTAAAGCTTCCAGGTGTATCTGAATATAAGACAGGTAAAACGATTGTTAGTCGCAGCAAACTAGTTATCCTCAGAGCTAGTAAAAACTAGTGAATTTTTGTTGCATACTTCTCCTCAATACGCTGAAGACCGCCCTGTGAGATCTTGGCCCAGTGGCTAGGGTCGACCTGGCACTTCTCAAAGAACTCAACGAGCAGAGCAGATGCCTTGTCACCCTGGTAAGGATCAATGTGGTAGCCGGACACACCATTCACGATGATCTCAGCAGGACCACCGTATGCAGTTGCGAAGGTGGGAAGACCGCAGGTCATGGCCTCAATGACAGTAAGCCCAAAAGCCTCATAGAAAGCAGGCTACACGCAGAAGAGATATGTGAGAACACAAATTTTTGCAAAGGGAGAATGTGTTTTTTGCAACATGTAGTTACCTGAACAAAGGCACCCTTTGTGTCACAGATGTAACGGTAGAGCTCAGCATTACGGACACGGTTCATCTGGGCAGAGATCCAGCGGACATGGCCATTCAGGTTGTACTGCTCAATAAGGTCAAACATCTTCTTGAACTCAGCCTGCTCCTCCTTGTCCTTTGATGGATTGCCATGGTCACCACAGACAACCACAAGGTTAGCAAGCTCCTGCAAGCGAGGGTTCTTGCCATACAGCTCAACCAGACCAGTCAAATTCTTGACACGGTCCAAACGAGCCATTGAGAAGATGATTGGCTTGTTTCTGTCCTTGAGCACATACCTGCAGATGGTATTCTAGTCAGTTCAACAACAATAAATGCATCAGACTGTTGCAGCTCAAGCGGTAAGAAACAATTCTCTGGTTCTCACTTGTGCTCATTGTTGTCGACATTACTGTAGAGCAGCTCCTCGATCTCTGGGTGGAGGGAGGTGAGCCTCCTCTGCGACTCGGAGTACGGGAAGTAGATCGACATGTCCGCACCAGGTGAGACTATGTTAAACTTGGGGTCAAAGACATCGATACCATGGACAACACGGTACATTCCAGGCATTGTGAACGCCATGTGAGACTCATACTGTCCAACGGTGTCCTTGCTGAAAAGGCAGAGTTTCCATTAGGCCATGCAAAGACGACAACAAAACAGATGGATATGATCAGTGAAAGTTCAGTTGTAAAGAAATATTACTTTCCAGCAATCTCTTGGAAGGTGCTAGTGATGATGAAGTCGGCATGGTTCATTGCAATCAGGTCGGTAGTGAACTGGCATGAGAAGTGGTAGTGGTCCTCAAACTTCTTCCAGTAGAGGTCAGAGTTGGGGTACTTGGTTTTCTCAAGCGCGTGCGCTATAGTACACTGCATGCCAAAGACCATGGTAACATCAGCAAAGATCAGTATGTGATAAACATGATTCCAGCAACAGAAAGGCAGCTATAATTCGCACATGAGTAACACCCATCTTGTGTGCAAGCAGGCACGCAACAAGGTTTCCGTCGCTGTAATTTCCGATGATCAGGTCAGGATTGGCCTGGAGCTCTCCAGAAATCTCGTGTGCCACATCCTGGCAGAAATGGGGCAGAGTTAGCAAGATATATTTGTGAATAATGAACAAGGCATGATGGTGAGGTTAGGCATCTACTTCAGTGAAAGTCTCCAGGTACGGCCAGACTTCAAAACGTGAGATCCACTTGCGAACAATTCCACTTTCAGTTCTGAATGGCACACGAAGGATGTGGGTGTGCTCTGTTCCGAGGACCTTCTCAAGACGCTGACCGCAGGTCGTGCCGGTTGCATCTGGGAGAAGCCTGGTAACCTGTGCAGGGCCAAAAAAAAGTTTCAGTATCATATGACAAGCTTTAATTCTCATATGAGATATGACACTTACAATAAGGATCCTTGGTGTGATGTCGAGGCCTTGCTGCTTGATCCTCAGTAGCATCTCGTTCTCCATAGCACGGACTTGATCCAGAATGTAGACAACCTTTGGGGAATCATAGCACAAGGATTAATCAGAACAGGTTTAGTCACTTGACCATGTATAAACTATGCAGGATGTGTTACCTGGCCTCCGGTGTCAGGGTACCCCAAGACATTGGCTTGGGCAAAGTAACCGTGCGGCGAGAGGATGACGACATTGAACACCATCGGGATTGTGCCAAGGAACTTCTCGAGCGTGGACGGGTCGGGAGCCTCGAGAAGGTCGAGGAGCAGGTGAAGGGTCTCCTGCGCACGCTTGGCGCAGTCACCCCAACCCTTCTCCAGACCAAGTTCTTGGAACCTGCATTTGTCAATCAAAAGAACTGTTAATAACATTTCAGTGGTTCCTTGTCAGGACAATGCACTCCAGGCCCCAGGACTGGCTGATAATGGCGTACAATACAATAGTCAGTACCTGTGGTGGAAGTCCGAGTACGGGGTGTCAGCCGGAAGACCAGACAGATGCTCCTCGGCCTTCCTCAGAGCTCCCTGGAGGGCACTTAGGCTGCGGATTCTGTCGTTCAACATCATAGTCTGCAGAAAACAGAGTACAAGTTGTCATACAACTTGTGCCAAGCCTGAAATCTGTAAACATTGTAGATAGAATGAAAGATTGGCTTTACCATGCCCTTGTAGTTGTGCGCACGGAGGAAGTTGAGCAGGGGGTACATGCTTTCCTTGTCATGGAAGAGCTTCGATGACAGGTGCCTGTTGAGGAACTGCACACCGTTGCCGATGGACTTGGACAGGGAAGGGCGAGGGAAGGAGGCATTGAACGGCTCAAAGTCCAGCTCAAGCACGAAGTCCTTGTTGCTGTCAAAATATGAAAAATAAATATCATCAGAGTAAGAGAACCAAATTGTCAGTTACTTTTTCAATTCTCTGATACTGATATTTTTATCTGTTTTTACCTTCCTTCCACAAGCTGTTCCTTGAAGTGCAGGTACTCAGGGACACTCAACTCCTCGACAGCAAGCTCGCTCACATTGACCCTCACATATTCCCAGACACCAGGCCTTGGACGGATGGCAAGCGCAACCCACGGGGAGATAACGATCGCCTCCTGTATGATTTATGAAAAGCCACCGGTTAGAGCAACAGGTAAAGCGAAAAAGGATGCTCAAGAAGTCTGCTGAGATAAGAAATCAGATGCAAACCTGCGCTGCCCTGAGCACATCCTCAAAGGCGCCGTCCTTGAGCTTCTCACGCTCTGCCTCGGGGATTGCGGCGTTGTACTCAGCGATGATCTGGTGGGACTGCAGCATTCCATTTCCAAGGTTGACCAGCCTGCACAAAGCATCGTCATGCCGCTTAAGATCCACCACATATCATTCAGAATTATCGGATCGAGTAAGATCCACCCAGATATATCCGCAAGTCAGATTGGTGACATCTGAAGCCATTGTTGAGCACATCATGCATCATTCAGAGAAGAATTTGGAATTCCATTCGAAACATTACAGTGCTGGTTTTCACGGTGCATTTACTAAACTTGACAAAATTATAGTATGAGATTCAGTTCAGCCAGATGTTGTGCTACATAGATCCTGCCAGATCCAGGCGTCGGCAGACCGATTAGAGCATCATGTTCAGCAAGTCTTGATTAGCACTAGGTCGATGTGCAGAATACAATCATTCTACCCAGCTGCACCTTATATCGAATCTAAAAGTGCACGTGCGGTCAGATCTGGCAGCAATCAAGGTGTGTCATTAGTGTTCAGTACTAGGTTTTGACAAAGACTTGTTTAAATATTTGATTGATGATTGACCAGGTAGGCGCCATGAGTAGGAATGAAGTTAAGCATCCATTGCGCACTAGGCCAGATTTGATTAATTGACTAGAGGATCTAACAAGAGGGCAGGCCTGGCGCAGTGGTGAAGTCCTCCCCACTTGTGCCAAGAGGTCCTGGGTTCGAACCAGCCTCTCTGCATTGCACTTTGCAGGGGTAAGACTAGGTTCCTATAATCCCTCCCCAGACCCCACCTTGTGTGGGAGCTTCTATGCACTGGGTCTGTCCTTTAGGATCTAACAGTTATCCAGAGTGCTAGCCACCACCAGGAGATTTACATACTGGCATGATGAACTTTAACAAGAAAATATAGAAGTAACACTGGCAGTGCAGGGCAGGGCATGGGGGTCAAATCGAACCTGGTGAAGACGGCGACGAGCTCGTTGGGGTGCGCGGAGAGGGAGTCGCCGATGCGCTCCCTCACGCTGTGGAGGCGGCTGAGGACACGGTCGCCGGCAGCTTCCCCCATCGCTCAAGCCTGGTCTGCTGCAGAACAGGACAGGTTTATAAGTGGTGGGTTCTTCAGTTGAGAGATCCAACAGATGAGCTGGAACCGAGCAAGATTTGAAGAAGACCAAAGAAAAATAAAACATTCGACGGCGCAAACTAGAGGATCGAGAGGCATACAAGAATCAAAATCTAGACGTAAGGTTTCAGACAGAGGACCGAGTAGGAGAAAGCAGTGGAGTGTGCGCGTCTATAATTATACGGATCTGAAGTGAGAAACCAACAGGTAGCCCAGGTGTTGTCCGGCGAGAAGTTCAAGTAGCCGACAGACGCCGGTGGGTTTGCATGAGCAGCAGTAGCCGCCCGTTGGAAGCAAAGCTGGCAAGGAGGAAGAGTGAGGCGTGCGAGCACCTTGGAAAGCATGAGATGAGCGTGGGGATTCGGGATTCCTTTCTTGCAGGCCATGCCAAGGTGGTTAAGGCTAATGGTGGTGATTAGGAGTCGAGCTTTTCGTGTTACTGGGAAATGACAGAAATAATCTGGAGCTAATTAACCATGGCTGGTAGCAACCGACCGACAGCGCGAGCTCCGACACGGACCGAAGCGCAGGCTTGTCGGCAGGAAGGGAGAGGATCCATGCATGAGTGAGTGATAAACCTCACTACTAGATCTAAGGTGCATCATCCATCCACTTGGTGAGTTGGAACTGAAACCTTAAACGCAGAGAAGGGAATGATGGGAGCCCCAGATCCGGCCGGAAGCACCACCAACCCACCACATCTCCGCAAGTGGACGCTGATTGCTATCTTCTGACTTCTGTCCCCTAGTGCATGAATCCAGTCTTCTTTTTTTTTCCCTTAACACCGAAAACAGAGGGAGCTGCACCGACGACACCGAAACAGAGCAGCAGAGCACGCGCAGAAGAAAGAAGAACACCATTGGCAGCACAGGAGGACGAGCTCACCTTGCTCTTCTTCTCCGCGGGGTAGAAACGAATGGAAGCAGACAGAGAGAGGTGGACGACGGCGGGTGAATGAATGGAGAGCGCTGCCCACGGCGAGGCCGGGTATTTATGCTCGCTGCAGGGCCGGGCGGGGTGGCTGGCAGGTGGCACGCACCCTCATCTTTGCACTGCCCCCCTCCTCCTTCACTGTGCAGCAGGATTCCTTTGCTTGCGAAACAATTTATCCAATTAGTGCATTCGATTCGCGGTGATCTGACCCGTATCTTGATTTCTTTCCATCCATCTGTACGTGGGTCTCTGTGGCGAGATACGGCTCTGTGTGCAAGCGGGAAAAGGTTTCCTCCTTTAATATTCTAGAAGTTTGGCAAGGTTTGTGTAGCAAGCCATGGGCCAAATGGATTTCTCAGCGGGGTCATAAATCCGTAATCTGTGCCAAAACTGTTGCTCAGGATTGGCCTTCGTTTTTTTCAACTTAATTAATGTGATGTTTTTTTAACAAAGAAAAAAAGAATTGTATTATTTTCAAGGGTGTGGCTAGGACTTAGTGGACTGAGACTTTAACTAAGTCTCAATCAAATGACATGACATGTAAGCAAGAATTTTTTTTCCACGCAAGATCTCATGAATATAACATCGACTGAGACATAACCAAGTCTCAGTAAAATGGGCATAACTTTTGCATACGAACTCGGATGAAAAAGTTTTTTATATGAAAAATCATCTACTCGAAAAGTTACATCCAAATTTAACAGGGGGATTATCGGCCGCCGCTCCCGACCCCGCTCTCCCGCTAGGGTTCCTTCGCGCCGCTCCTCTCGACCCCGATCTCCCGCTAGGGTTCCTTCGCGCCGCCGTCGGCCGCCGGGCACGGGCCTCTTGGCCCGTCCCCCCTCCCGATCCCGCCCTTGCGCCGCCTCCATGGGAGGTGGACGCCGGGCGCGTGCCTCCCGGCCCGTCCCACCCTCCCTCTCCCCCCTCCCGGTCCCGCCCCTGCATTGTCTCCCTAGGAGGTGGCCGGGGCGGCGCACCCCCTCCTCTCCCTCTCGGCCGTCTCAGTCCTCCCCGCCGCCGTCGGCGGGCTCCCCCGGCGCTGGCTCGGGTGGTGTCGGTGGCGACGGGACATCCTGTCCCCACGCGCACGGCTCCCCTTCCCGGGGCAGGGGACGGCGGCGGTGTTGCTCGGCTGGGCAGCGGCCCGACGACGGTCACCGGCGGCGGCGCGAGGTGGTAGTGCTGCCCCTTGGCAGTGGGGCGATGTGGTGACGTGCGGTGGCCGCCAGCGCTCCCCCGGCCCAGATCTGGCCCCTCCCGGCCCCATCTAGGTCCTAGCGGGCCGGCCATTGGCGTGGCTTCGACGTCCTCTGCGTGGCGCGGAGGAGGAGCAGCTCGGACTAGAAGTGGTGGCGCGGACGACGTGCCTTCTGCAGCATGACGGCGGGAGCTTTACGGGCATCTGCGGACCTGGCCAGGCCTGTGGGCCCACTGGCCTGGTATGCTCCTGCTGTTGCGTCCGGTCGATTACCGTTGTTCACGGTGGAGGTTGGGCCCTCCCCCATACCAACGATGTTGTTGTCCCGAGTCCCGGCTCCTCTTCTTCGTTGAGCAGGCCCCTTTGGCGGTGTCGTGGTGAGACAACGTAGAAGCTTCAAGACCATTTTGGCGCAGAGTGGTGGTTTGTTTGGTGGCGTGCTCCGGAGCGCCCGAGGTGAAGGTTGGGATCGGGAGAAATCCCTGTCGGCCGAGCCGACACCGACATGGTGGTGCCTGAGGGTGCCGCTAGACCTTCCTGGAGGGCGTCGGGGGTACCCTTCCTCTCTCCTCATCGCGTACCAGGGGAAACCCTTGGCAACAACGTCGTCATTGTCGCGTCCCTTCTTGGAGGTGTTGAGTGGTACCGGTGCCTCGGAGTATAGCAGCTCAGTGGAGGATCCCCGGTGGGCGTGACGGTCGCGAAGCTTCTTCATTTTTTTTGTTGATCCGCCGGTGTTGGCATTTGTTTCTTTTCTTTTTCTCTTTCGTTTCTTTTGGGCGTGCCTGTGCTGCTTCCGCCCCAGAACCTATCTGGTTGTATCAGTGATGTTTGCTTTGTAATACAAAACGAGGGGAAACCCTATTTCGTCACTACTGCCAAAGGTCGTACGAGCCTCAGAGCTCAATGCACCTCTTCTGGGACTGCCCAATGGCGTAGCTTTGTTGGAGCATGGCAGTGTCTTGGTCTAGCTACTCTGCCCTCCATCCAAGCATCTGGAACGGCGGCGCCTCGACTATAGCAAGGTCCATCGGATTATCGCCGTCGTTGAGCCAGCGGCCAGGAAGGTCATCAAATCCGGCTCCTGCCAGCTGCTGATGCGTGGATGCCTTTTGGTCCTAGTTGGTATTACCAACCGGGACAAAAGGCTCTCCTACCTGGGCGCCCCGCAGCGGCCATGTGGAGTGCCTTCTGTCCCGGTTCGTAAGCGAACCAGGACTAATGGTTTTGGGCTTTAGTCCCGGTTTCAGAACCGGGGCTAAAGGGCCTCTGGAACCGGGATAAATGGGTCGTTTTCTACTAGTGTCCATGATCGCTCTCATTTGCTGGCGCATCCGGATGGAAAGGAATGATTTTGTGTTCAGAGGCCAAGTTCCAAGCCAGGAGATTATCATCTGGGCGGCCGTAGTAACATGGAGCAATGGTGAATGGGTGGGTGGGTGGGGGGGGGGGCATCCTGCATTGAGCATCCTTTTGGGAACGTGTCGTCAGGAGTTGGCATGCGGATAGGCGCGCTAAGGCCATTTATGGTTCTTCTCCTCTTTTTGTGACATTTTCTGTCATCCACCGATCACTTGATCAACTATTTGTCGCTCTCTCCTGCTAATGCAATGAAACACCGGTGTTGCTGGCCAGTTCAAAAAGAAAAAGGTCATACGAGTATGAGCTCATTTTTTTTTCAACATAGTACAATCAGAGATGCTTACATGCAGTTTATAGGTATGAACTCCTTTTTGCTTGTTGGCCAAATACCCTGTCATGGAACAAAAATGTACATATGCAAAAGAAATGTGCACAGATTATACAATGTTATGAATTACTCGTGTCTCCGACAAGGAAAGTTTCGTCGAGAAATTTGGTTACACAGAATGCCCATTGCTCCGCTAAGACGAGGTTGGAGGTGAATTTGCAGTTGATGTTACTTTCTAACTGTCTTTATAGGAAGCCAACAGCCGTTTTTTGTGGTAACGGTAACACACAACTTGGGTGCTTGATCTATCTTGTTCTTCCGATCGCCAACACACTCTAGTCTACTGTAGTAGTCAGTGTGAGCCTTTTATGTATGTACTGTACGGGAATCTGTACGTGCACTCCGTAGGTCGTGCCGCACCAGCCAGGGAGCAACTTTTTCCGTGCTGGATGGGACAGGGCTCCTGCCAAAGGACGGAAAATTATCGGCTTCTTTACTCGGGATGGATGATGAGATTAGTTTGGGTGAGATCGGGTTCTCGCTTGGGTTGGAAGCAAGGTGGAGATCGATCGATGGCCCCTCTTCTCTTTCTTCAGGTGGATCGTCCCTTCCTACCCCACCACCCAACCGAATCGCCACCAAAACTTGTTCCTTCCTATCCACACCCCTCCATCCTCTCGCCTGGCTGCATGGCGGCCTGTGTACAACAGTTTGCACGGCGTACTCCTCGTGTAAATTTTTGTTAATTATGTTTGAGATGCTTCGTACTTTTGATGAATTTTTTATAATACAACCAACCCTTCCCGTACAAAATAGATCTTTCTATCAAAATAAAAATAAAAAACTCTTGCCGACGAGGAGCAACCAAATGCACCAGTGGGCCGAGGAGATGTAACAATATGTATGAGCGTCCAGTGGATTAAGTGGTGTGGCGATCGACGGATGATGTTGAGTACTACCCCCTCCGTCCGGAATTACTTGTCGTGGAAATAGATGAAAATGAATCTATCTAGAACTAAAGTACGTCTGGATACATCCATTTCTCCGACGAGTAATTCTGGACAGAAGGAGTGAATACTAATCAACTAAAAAACTATTTCCTCTATCCTAAAATTCTTGTCTTAGATTTATCTAAATACGGATGTATCAACCTAAGACAAGAATTTTGGGACGGAGGGAGTAGTTACTAATACTCCCTCTGTTCCGAATTACTTGTCGCACGTATGAGTGTATCTAGATTTATTTTAGTTCTAGATACATCTATTTCAGCAACGAGTAATTTGGAATGGAGGGAGTTGTATGTGTTTTCATGTTAAGCTACTTAGCAATCGGCTGCAAATACCAGGGTCCAAAGGATCCTTAGCCCAGATGTGAGGATGCAAGACAGGAAGTTTTATGTCCTAGCTGCTCTTATATGGTGCCAAAATGCTTTTGCGTACATACAATGTATCAAGGAGTGAACGGAACTCTCTTCTGCGCTGCCACAATCAACACAAAACTTAAGAACTTTAATATGCCTTCAGATCAAGTTAGAGTTAACACGCATAAACTCATGGATAACCCTCCCCAAAAAGAGCGCACCTTGGGAGGAATCTGGGTACTCCATGACTTCTTCCAAATCAAGTCATGATCGGCATGATGATGTGGCCCGATCAGAGTTCAGGCGAGACTCATTAATCAATAAGTGGTGGGCTGATCCGACCGAATAATTTCCATGTTTCTTGGGCCCGGAAATCTTCATAGAGCTTTCCCAAGGAAATACAACTAACAGCATGCATGTCAGGACCACAAATTTTTTGTTCGGGAGAATTCAAATTCCAATTACCATCCTGGCTAATGAGCTCGGACACCATAGAGGCGGTAGCTTTAGGTTTTTTGAAAAGAGCTTTTTTGTCTGCAGCTTCAGGAATCCACTTATCGCGCCAAATATTGGTTTAGACACCATCCCCAATCCTTCTGATCAACCCCAACTCAAGAGTAGTCCTTCCCTTCATAACCTGGAGTGCTATTTTGAAAGGTTGAACCACACTCCTTGTAACTGTAAAGTAGCAGTGTGGCGATCAACATGTGTTAAACAGATAGTAAAAATCTGCTTTAATGCTATAAGCTAGTAATGGGTTGGTTAGTTGAACCATGCAATTTGTATAACAGTGTACCATGCAATTTGTATAACAGTGTGGTACCATGCAATTTGTATAACAGTGTACCCAATCACGGGGTTGGGTACAACATCGTATGCATCTGTTGAGACATGATTGGATACTCCGGTAGGTATTTCGAGCAATAAAATCTATGACTTGATGTTGTATATGCCGAATTGCTTCACTCCATGGGGCTGCAATGTGTTTGCCCGAAAAATACAGAGGGCCACAATGTGTTCACCAAGAAAGTAAACAAGAGCCGCAATCTTTCAGTTATCGGCTAGTTCCATCATTACTTCCAGCCAGTGGCGGAGCTTTGTGCAGAGCAAACTGGGCCATTGCCCCCCCAAACCCATGAGAAAGTTAGCAAATATCCCCTAGTATTCAGTCCATATATCAAGTTAAAATCAGCCTAAAAGCATGTTTCTTGCCCCTCCAGCCCATTTGCCCCTCCATAAATTCAGCCCAAGCTCCGCCACTGCTTCCAGCTGTATGTTTCTATGTATGTTCCGGTCTCAAATTTCCAATACATCCCATTCCAAGCTAGATCATGTTATGTGACCATCCGAAGTCATTTATCCCACTCGTCATTGTTGCTCTCCTCCCACACTTTGTCATTCTCCCCCTAGCAACTGAATGTGATCCTGCTATATCGGGAATAACCTAGTTATTTATAGCAGGTCAGAGAGATCAATGTTTTGTGTGGCCCGGGCATAATCATTACTTCACCAAACATCGCGTGCCAACTGTTCCAATTGTTTAATTCCACTGCAAGATGCATACATGTCAACATTTTTAGCACGCATGGCATGTCTTCATACGAGCAACCCTAAGAAGAATGCTACTAATTAACAAACAATGATAAAAAAACCATTATGAACTCAAGCTCTTATACAAAGATGGATTAGGATTTGCTCACCAAGTGTTTGTTTTAATTTGATGTTGTTACCTTTTTTATGACATACAGTTGAGTTACCTTGATCTTTAAGACTTGCCTACATCAGAAGATATTCGGTAAACTTAACCACGTGAGGTGGGCTACCACGACATTTCAACAGTTGATGGGGTTATGTACCTAGGGTAGGGTCATGGACCTGATCTAAGTACCTTACCCAAGGACACCCTTAGAAGAAGTCGCCTTCCAGTCGACCAACGAGGGACACACTCGACTGACTTGAAGGACTCGACCACGAAGACTCACTCGACCACCAGAAGGTCAAGAGGCACTCTGCACTGCAACGGCCTGTAATCAAGTAGACTTTATGATAGTAAAGGCACTTTATGTGGGGCGTTACCAGTAACGCCCCAGACTTAACTCACCTTAAACCCTCTCCTACGTGGGCTGGCTGGGGTCCTGGCGCACTCTATATAAGCCACCCCCCTCCACAGGCAGAAGGGGTCGGCACCTTGTAACTCATATACTCATAATCCACTCGACCGCCTCCGGGCTCCGAGACGTAGGGCTATTACTTCTTCCGAGAAGGGCCTGAACTCGTACATCCCTTGTGTTTACAACCTCTCCATAGCTAGGACCTTGCCTCTCCATACCTACCCCCCACTCTACTGTCAGGCTTAGAACCACGACAGTTGGCGCCCACCGTGGGGCAGGTGTTTTAGCGATTTTTGTGGAGAAGTTGCGATTCTTCCGAGTACTTTCATCATGGTGTCTGCTGGAGTTTTGGTCGGGGGTCAAGAGATCCGTCTCGGCACTCTCACCTTCATCGCCGACGACTCCGCGTGGCTCCATGAGGCTCCACTCGACGTTGATGCGCTCCCCGTCCGCGGTGCGACGCATTTTCGTGCATATGTCTGCGGCGTTCTGCTGCGGCAACCGTCGACCCAGTATCGGTCGGCTCCTCTATCGTCCACCCTCCCGGTCTCCCGCCAGCGCAAGCGCTCAGGCCGGTCGAGGCTTCAGCGATGGGTGAGGCACGCGGTGGCTCGCCAATCGGCCACCACCCTAGTTGCGGCAATCGAGCCCGACGAATCTCTCTACGGCTTGTTCGATCTGTCGACTGGCTCCGTAGAGACTGCATCCGAGTGCGGTAGCAGTGATCCAGCGGCGGAAATCTTGATGGTCGATGGGCCCCACAGTCCCCCTGGCTTCGCCCGTGATGGTGGAGCAGGTGACGGCGGCGACCCTTCACGAGGCTACGAAGAGTACCAGCCCGAGCCACTCGACTCTCTGCAAAGAGAGGAACTTCACCGCAGGAACGTGGATCCCCTGCGTACTCCCATCGCAGGAGAAACCCCCGAGGCTCGTGCCTTGGAGGAGGCACGTCTGGCCAATTTGGCCGAACGCACTCGACTGGAGAATCTTCAGCGAGCACTCGACGAGCGCGCGCGGCAACGAGTTCTCGACACCAATCGACGTCAACTCTTCCCGCCGACTCAGGTATATCGAACCCCAATTCAGAATTTAGCAGCTGTGACCCGTATAGCAGAGTCCATCCAGCCTTCGCAGTCGGAAGCTGGCAGAGGTTTGCTGCAGATCAGGGATCTACTCCGAGCAGCAGGAGATCAGAATTCAGCCGTATCTCAGTCGCGCAACAGAATTCACAGTCGATCCGTCACTGCGAATACGGTTCAGTCGGCTCACAGCCCCAGATCACCTCCGCGGCGTGAAGGGCGCGAGAATCGGCGAGATCAATATGGCGACCGACTCGACCGAGATGATAGGCGTCGAGTGCCCAGTTCCCCTCCGAGGGGTGGGTCTTACGCTCCTTGGCAGCAAGATGACAGGCATCAGTACAGTACAGGGCGAAGGGTTCCAGTCGACCCCAGAGAACCAGGCTTCGACGCGCGATCCATTATCGTGCAAGGTTTGGTCGACCGGAACAGAGCCCATCGAGGTGGACTCGACAGAGATGTACCCACGAGCAGTCGAGTGCATGTTTCTGGTCCTGAATGTTTCAGCAGAGCTATCAGAGCCGCAGTTATCCCTCCCAATTTCAGGTTGGCAACAGGAGTCAGCAAGTTCACTGGTGAGTCTAAGCCTGAAACTTGGCTTGAGGACTACCGAGTGGCAGTTCAGATTGGTGGTGGGAGCGACGAGGTGGCCATGAAGCATTTACCCCTCATGCTGGAAGGTTCTGCCAGGGCATGGTTGACTCAATTACCTCCTAGCAGCATTTACACTTGGGAGGATCTGTCCCGAGTGTTCATCAGAATGTTTGAAGGAACTTGCAAGCGACCAGCTGGATTGACAGAGTTGCAAGTCTGCGTGCAGAAGACTAATGAGACTCTCAGAGAGTATATTCAGAGGTGGATCACTTTGCACCACACTGTGGAGAATGTGTCTGATCATCAGGCAGTCTGCACCTTCAAAGATGGCGTCAAGAATAGAGAACTGAGTTTGAAGTTTGGTCGAACCGGTGACATGACCTTGAGTCGGATGATGGAGATTGCTACCAAGTACGCCAACGGCGAAGAAGAAGACCGACTCCGAAGCGGCAAGCACAAGCCGAGTCAGTCGGAAAAAGGAAACACCAGTCGGAAACAGAAGCGGAAGGCTGAACCGGCAGCTCCTGGAGAGGCTCTGGCCGTGACTCAGGGAAAGTTTAAGGGGAAACCAAAAGGATCCTGGAACCCCAAAAAGGTAAAGGATAAAGAAGGGAACGACGTAATGGATATGCCATGTCACATCCACACGAAGAAAGACGAAGAGGGGAATATCATCTACCCAAAGCACACCACTCGCCAATGTCGACTCCTGATCCAGCAGTTTCAGGGAAAACAATCTAAGGACAAGGAGAAGGAGTCGGACAAGGCCGAAGACAAGGAGGACAGTGAGGAAGGATATCCGCATATCAACTCCACTCTGATGATCTTTGCAGATGTGGAAAGCAGGAGTCGACTGAAAGTGATTAACCGAGAGGTGAACATGGTTGCCCCAGCAAAAGCAAATTATCTGAAATGGTCTCAAACACCCATCACATTCGACCAATCTGATCACCCGACTCATATTGCCACCCCTGGGAGGCAAGCTTTTGTGGTCGATCCAGTTGTCGAAGGCACTCGACTGACAAAGGTGCTGATGGACGGTGGTAGCGGGCTGAATTTGTTGTCAGCGACGCTCCACTATCAGAGATTTTGCACAACAGAGATGCAACTGGTCGAGTGGCCAAATGGGCGATTGAACTTCTTCCCCTTGATATCAAGTTTGAGGCAAAGAAAGCCATTAAGTCCCAGGCAATAGCAGATTTCCTCGCCGAGTAGATTGAACAACAGCAGCCGACTGAAGTTCACTCGGAGCATTGGACCATGTTCTTTGATGGCTCTAAGATGTTGAATGGTTCCGGTGCTGGGGTTGTCCTGGTTTCCCCCAGAGGAGATAAGCTCAGATATGTGCACCAGATTCACTTTGACTCCTCCAACAATGAGGCAGAATATGAGGCCCTCTTATATGGGTTGCGCATGGCCATTTCACTCGGCGTCCGTCGCCTGATGGTCTATGGCGACTCGGATTTAGTGGTCAACCAGGTGATGAAAGAGTGGGACGTGAGAAGCCCAGCCATGACTGGATACTGCAGTGCAGTGAGGAAGCTGGAAAAGAAGTTCGAGGGGTTGGAGCTCCATCATATACCCCGACTGAAAAATCAAGCAGCTGATGATCTAGCAAAGATAGGTTCCAAGAGAGAAGCCATTCCGAGTGGTGTGTTCTTGGAGCATATACACACTCCGTCAGTCAAAGAAGATCCTTTCACCGAAGAAACTCCACAGCCCAAGAGTGCCAAACATCCGACTGAAGTTGAAGTCCCAGCGGTGGTCGACTTGATCATGGAGGTTTTGGTGGTCATTCCCGACTGGACAGTTCCGTATGTCGCATATATCCTGAGAAAAGAGCTTCCGGAGGATGAGGAAGAGGCTCGACAGATCGTCCGTCGGTCTAAGGCCTTTACCGTAATCAAAGGACAATTGTACAGAGAAAGCGCGACTGGAGTTGGTCAGAAGTGCATAACACCAGAAGAAGGTCGACTCATCCTCAATGATATTCACTCGGGGACCTGTGGTCATCATGCGTCTTCTTGGACCATCGTGGCCAAAGCATACCGAGCCGGATTTTACTGGCCAAAGGCGAATGAGATGGCAAAAGAGATAGTGGATAAGTGCGAGGGATGTCAGTTCTACTCGAATATGTCGCACAAGCCTGCGTCGGCTCTGAAGACCATCCCACTCGTCTGGCCTTTCGCAGTATGGGGATTGGACATGGTCGGTCCTTTGAGAACAGGACGAAGTGGCTTCACGCATGTACTGGTGGCAGTCGACAAGTTCACCAAGTGGATCGAGGCTAAACCAATCAAGAACCTTGACACCGGTACTGCTGTTAGCTTCATCAGGGAACTAATATTCAGATATGGAGTCCCGCACAGCATCATTACGGATAATGGGTCGAACTTTGACTCGGAGGAATTCAGAGATTTCTGCAACTCCCAAGGCACACGGGTCGACTACGCTTCAGTCGCCCATCCGCAGTCGAATGGACAAGCAGAGCGAGCTAATGGACTGATTCTTAAGGGATTGAAGCCTCGACTGATGCGTGATCTCAAACACGCAGCTGGAGCTTGGGTCGACGAACTTCCCTCGGTACTTTGGGGACTGCGGACCACACCTAATCGGTCGACCGGAAGAACTCCATTCTTCTTGGTCTACGGAGCTGAAGCAGTCTTGCCGAGTGATCTTCTCCACAATGCTCCTCGAGTTGAAATCTACAACGAAGCAGAGGCTGAACAAGCGCGGCAGGACGCAGTCGACCTTTTAGAGGAAGAAAGGGAGATGGCTCTGATCCGGTCGACCATCTACCAACAAGATTTGCGTCGTTTCCACGCCAGAAATGTGAGAGGTCGAGCCTTCCAGGAAGGAGATTTGGTTCTCCTAGTGGATCAGCACAAACCACACAAGCTTGCTCCTTCTTGGGAAGGCCCCTTCATCGTCACCAAGGTTCTCCACAACGGGGCGTACCGTCTTTACAACGTCAAGCATAATATCGACGAGCCCCGAGCTTGGAACGCGGAGCTACTCCGCCCATTTTATACTTAAGTTTTATCACTCGGATGAGTTGCAATAAAGTACTTCTGTAGTTCATGGACCTCAAAATAATAGTGTCATAGTTCCTCCATAATTTCTGTCACTTTTTATTTTTGTCCAATAAAATTCCCCCTCAGTGGGTGACTTAGCCACGAATCCGTTTCGCCTAAGTTTGTAAAAATCCTACCGAGGGGTGAGCCAGACTCCCACTCGGAGGCTTAGCTGCGAATCCGTTTCGCCTAAGTTATCAAAATCCTACCGAGTGGTGAGCCAGACTTTCACTCGGGGGCTTAGCTGCAGCCCTGTGCTCGCCTAAGTTATAAAAATCCTACCGAGTGAAGAGCAACCCTCTCACTCGGGGGCTTAGCTGCAGTCCAAGCACTCGCCTAAGTTATCAAAATCCTACCGAGTGGTAAGCCAGCCTTCCACTCGGAGGCTTAGCTGCAGTCCAAGGACTCGCCTAAGTTTATCAAAATCCTACCGAGTGGTAAGCCAGCCTTCCACTCGGAGGCTTAGCTGCAGTCCAAGGACTCGCCTAAGTTTATCAAAATCCTACCGAG
>NC_041386.1:718603861-718622988 GCF_002162155.2 Triticum dicoccoides
ATCCTACCGAGTGAAGAGCAAACCTCTCACTCGGGGGCTTAGCTGCAGTCCAAGCACTCGCCTAAGTTATCAAAATCCTACCGAGTGAAGAGCAACCCTCTCACTCGGGGGCTTAGCTGCAGTCCAAGCACTCGCCTAAGTTATCAAAATCCTACCGAGTGGTAAGCCAGACTTTCACTCGGAGGCTTCGCTGCAGCCCTATGCTCGCCTAAGTTATAAAAATCCTGCCGAGTGAAGAGTAAACCTCTCACTCGGGGGCTTAGCTGCAGCCCAGTGCTCGCCTAAGTGGACTAAAGAATAAGTCGATTGCAGTAAAGGCGCCTTGTTTTGAACCTGCAAAAGACATTTCGAGCCAAAGGCAATCGTATTCAAGCACCAAATTCAAGTTTGAATCAATATCTAAGGAACTGAGAGTGCTCAGGCGTTAAGCCCGTTAAGGTTTATCGGTTACAATTCCACTCGGCATACCGAGGCAAATTTAAAGCGTCGAGCCAGAAGAAGTTTTTTACCCCTCCTGTGGAGGGCTGGAAGGAGCAACGAATTCATCAAGGTCAATTCCGTCGGCGATCCGAGTGGCAGCTACGAGGAAAGTTTCCATAAAGGACCTGAAGTCGTGCTTCTTGGTATTGGCCACCCGAAGGGCCACCAGCTTCTCTTCTCGCGCATCTTTACAGTGGACTCGGGCCAGACACAGAGCAACATCTGCACCACACCGAGCCGAGGACTTCTTCCATTCCTGCACTCGACCAAGGATCGTGTTCAAGCGGGCCATCAGCGACTCAAGGTCATTCTGAAGTGTCTCCTCAGGCCAGAGCGTCGAGTCGATGCGAGATGTAGCGGCCTTCAGCCTTGCGAGATAGTCCATGACAGCTGCAACACGGGACTCCAGTCGGAAAACTTCCATGGCAACTTCGTCGTTCACCGGAGAATTGACGGGGTCGAGGGTTGGCTCCAGCCGGCTAGTTTCTTCTTCAAAGTTTTGACAAAATTCTGCAAGGGTGATCACTAAGACAAAAGGATGGTCGAATGGAAAAACCACAATTGGAAATGTTTGCCAAGCATAGAGGTTTACCTTCAAGCATAAGAAACAGCTTCTTGGCAAGACCACTCAGGAAGGCTTCCAGATCAGTTTTCTTCCCAGTCAATTTGCTGACTTGGTCGGTCAGGGCAGCTTTATCAGTTTTTAGTCGACTGACCTCCTTGTTGGCGATCCCAAGAGCAGCTTTCAGATTGGTATTGTCTTGTTCAAGCTTGGTGACTGAAGCTAACTTCTCGTCAGCAAGCTTGATCTTCTCAGCTAGTTCGAGGTCTTTCTTCTGTTGGGCCTCCCTTACCTTACCTGCAAGTTACAGCAAGGTCAGATTTTGAAACAGGCAAGGGGAAAAGCGGTCGTCAAGGTCTCACCAAACATACCTTCGGTCTCCTCCTTTGCCTTCGTCAGCTTCTCCTGAACCAGCATCAAGCTCAGCTCGAGTTGAGTGTGCTTGTTTTCCAGCTCAGAGTAGCGGGCCACAAGATCACAAGAGTTCTGCGAAGAACCAATCGACTAAATGTCAAATATAATTCACTTCCGAGTGAAAAAGGAAAAAACACACGTTTCTAAGACTACAGCCGAATACAAGCATTCGACCGTAGTCTCGGGGACTACACCCAGTGGGTGCACTCAGCGTGCCCCCACTAATTCTGTTGAAGACAAAGTCGACCAGTCGACCTCAAAAAAAAGAGAGATGTATTCTTTAAGACTGTAATCAACTGCAAGCAGTCGACCACAGTCTCGGGGACTACACCCAGTGGGTGCACTCAGCGTGCCCCCACCGGTTTGTGAAATCCAGTCGACATAGTCGACTGACAGAAAGATTGACATCATAAAGCCTAAGGCCGACTGCCAGCAGTCGACCTTAGCCTTGGGGACTACACCCAGCGGGTGCACTCAGCGTGCCCCCGCTCACACGGAGTTTAATCGACACACCCAGTGGGTGACTACTCTAAAGTACGGGAAGGAAAAGTTTTTGGTAGCATATCCAATAGAACAAACAGTGGTCGACTGACCTGAACATTACTTTGAAGGGCAGAACTGGCGTCATAAGCTGCCTGGCTCGCATCCCGGATGGTCTTTAATTGCTCCATCATGATTCCGGCCTGGCGTATCGCTTCCTTCGCCGCGCCAGCTTGGTCCTCTGGGACGTGGTGCGTCGTGAAGAGGGAGGGCTGCTGAGCACTCATCAATGGATCTGCGAAGGACACCGAGTGTCGAGTGGTGTTCTCTTCCTCCGCAATCAGAATCTCAGGCGCCGTCACATCCTGAGGCACCTTACTGGCGGACGCTTTCCTACTCCTCCCGCGCTTCAGTGGTTCTTCATCCTCATCATCATCAGGGAGATTGATAACAGTATTGGGTGGAGCTACAGAGAAGAATCAGGATCAGAGATCGCGAGTCAGTCGACTAAGAACGGCGTTAAGAATACAGTACCTGGGTTCGAAGTTGCTGCGTCCTCCATCTCGTGGTCATCAGCCCGGGCTGAGGTTTCAGAAGTAGCAGCACTGCAACTCCAAAGGATCAGTCGACTAACTTCAGCGTCGACCAGAGACAAAGTTCACACAAAATAAGAAGACTTAAGCAGCACGATTACCCTGATATGGTGGGGATGGACACCTTCATCTTCGGCAGGAGCTTGATCGGCTTCGACGAGGCCGCCCTGGGCTGCTTCGGCGCCTTTTCAGTCGGCACCGGAGAGGTGGTCCGAGGGCGCTTGGTCGACTGAACAACGGTCACAACCCCCTTGCCACGTTCAGACGAAGGGTCGTGGACAAGCTTCGACCGCCTTTCTGAGCGCGGTGGTACGACCTCCTCCTCCTCTTCTTCCTCGTCCTCAACGTCATCGTCATCGCCGTCGTCATCATCATCGTCGTCGTCATCCTCTGCAACGTCCGAGTCCCATTCCTCCTCTTCCTGGCTCTCGCCCCCGCTCGCCTCACCCTCCTCAGTCGGAGCTTGTGCCCCATTGGGCATCGAGTACAGCTCGGTGAGAGCCTAGCAGATATCAAGACAAGGATCAGTCGACCAGTCGGCAGGATAAACGGAGAGGAATGCGACAAGAACACAGTGGAGAGCAGAGCAAGTGTACCTTGTTTGGATCGCTGTTGTGGTCGAGTGGAGGAATCCTTCTGGCTCCACGTGGGTTATCCTTATTTCCGGTAACGGCTACCATCCATCTTTCCAGAGTGACGTCGTCGACTGCTTCTGGATGGACTCTAGTCTCGTCTTCAGTCCCACAGTACAACCACATGCAGTGGCTCCGGAACTGAAGGGGCTGGATGCGACGCCTAAGGAAGACCTCCAGGAGATCCATGCCCGTCACTCCCTCCCGAACCAACTGCACCACGCGCTCCATCAACATCTTCACGTCAGCTTTCTCCTCCGGAATCAACTTCAGAGGGGAGGGCTTGTTCACTTGGTCCATGGTAAACGGAGGGAGTCCACTCGACTGCCCTGGCGTCGATCGGACCTGGCAGTAGAACCAAGTCGACTGCCAGCCTCTGACGGACTCGGGAAAGGTCATGGGCGGGAAGGTGCTCTTATTCCTCACCTGGATCCCCAGACCCCCACACATTTGGACAACTCGGGGTTTCTCATCACCTGGGCTCGCCTTCTTCACGGTCTGAGAGCGACACGTGAATATATGCTTGAACAAACCCCAGTGCGGTCGACAGCCCAGGAAACCCTCACACATGGACACGAACGCGGCAAGATAGGCAATAGAGTTTGGGGTAAAGTGGTGGAGCTGCGCTCCAAAGAAATTCAAGAAGCCACGGAAGAAAACACTCGGCGGCAAGGAAAATCCACGATCAACATGGGTGGCCAAGAGCACACACTCATCCTCTTCTGGCTGGGGCTGCCACTCCTTCCCCGGAAGCCCCGCAGCTCCATGAGGGATCAAGCCCTCGTTGGCCATGTCGAGGAGGTCATTCTCTGTGATGGTCGACTGGATCCAGTCTCCTTGGACCCAGCCCTTCGGCAGGCGGGATCTGGACGAGGACCCGCCGCGGCTGGTGGATCTCCCCTTTGCCTTCTCTGACGCCGACGCCTTCTTTGCACGTTCCAGCGCCGCCGTCTTCTCCTTGGCCATGGTTGCCGGCGAGATGCGCGAAGGGAGGTGGTGCGGAGGCGAAAGCGAGCACGCTGGGCGGGGAAGAAGGAAGCAGAGAGAGAGAGAGAGAATGCTGAGGCACAGTACAGAAATCCTCGCCGGGCGCATTTATAAGGTCCCTTCTGAGTGGATGACAGGTGGGCCCGGTCGATCTAATCATATCCAGGAACAGTTATGCAGACGGGATACGTGGCGAAAAAAGCGGCGCGGAGATCGAGGCGTCTATGTCCCGTCCCATCCGAACGCCGCGGTCCGCCCCGCTTCGCGCGCGTCCCCAAATTTCGCATCCCGCAGAATCCGCGAACAACAGATCAGTCTGTCAGACACGGGGTTTCCGGCGATCCGTCGCTCGGAGATCGTCGAAGCCCGAAAGATCACTCGACGCAAGAATAGAATGGATCGAGTCGACTGAAGACAAGTTGCTCACTGTCGACGAAGAGATTCTTTGGTCCAGGACAACGCACGACCAGAGCGCAAAGGTTAATCGGAAACGACATCAACTCCTTCCTCACTCGAAGCCTCAATCCATTCGGGGGCTAATGATGGGGTTATGTACCTAGGGTAGGGTCATGGACCTGATCTAAGTACCTTATCCAAGGACACCCTTAGAAGAAGTTGCCTTCCAGTCGACCAACGAGGGACACACTCGACTGACTTGAAGGACTCGACCACGAAGACTCACTCGACCACCAGAAGGTCAAGAGGCACTCTGCACTGCAACGGCCTGTAATCAAGTAGACTTTATGATAGTAAAGGCACTTTATGTGGGGCGTTACCAGTAACGCCCCAGACTTAACTCACCTTAAACCCTCTCCTACGTGGGCTGGCTGGGGTCCTGGCGCACTCTATATAAGCCACCCCCCTCCACAGGCAGAAGGGGTCGGCACCTTGTAACTCATATACTCATAATCCACTCGACCGCCTCCGGGCTCCGAGACGTAGGGCTATTACTTCTTCCGAGAAGGGCCTGAACTCGTACATCCCTTGTGTTTACAACCTCTCCATAGCTAGGACCTTGCCTCTCCATACCTACCCCCCACTCTACTGTCAGGCTTAGAACCACGACAACAGTCGCTTGAGATCATAACTTATATGTAATTAAAGAACTTACAAATTAGCTACTATGCAAACTTATTTGTAGTAGGTTCTCAAAATTAACTATGGTAGAACCTTGATCCGTTATGTTTTACTACAATCAATAATTTTTTGTGAAGGAGTATTATACCTATAGGCTATGAACATCCCGACCGTGATGTGCTTCCAAGGACACCATATGACCAAATGATTTGAAGCAAAGTCGGAAACCGCAGTATCCCTTGGAGAAGCAACCAGCGATTTCTGGGACAATTTTCAACTTCGAGGACACATGATTTTTCTGCTAATGGGTGCCCACGTTTATTGATGTTGCGTTGCACGTGGCTGTGGAGGGGGTGGAAAATCGATCGAGTGTACTCTTTTCTTTTCTTTTCCGAGAACACTTCGGATCTATAATCTATTAATCATTTGTGAAGGCAGTGCAAGACACACCGGAAGTAACAGAAATTACATCTAGATCCATAGACCATCTAGCGATGACTACGAGTACTGGAATGAGCCGAAGGCACGCCACTATCATCGCCCCTTCGTTGTCGGAGTCGGGCAAATCATGTTATAGTGGACAGTCAGGAAGTCATGTCCTAAGGGCACACAACACCAGCGCACCGGAATAACAAGAACTGTTGTCACCAGAACGAGTTGCTGACGCACCGCTATGGCCACTCCCAAACAAAAGCTGACATGAACTTATCGGTGACTACTGAGAAGTCTTCATGCATGTGGACCTAAGGACCAGCGCTCTGGAGCTGCATTCGTTAATGTTGAACCCTTAAATCGACCAGAAGAACCTGACACCAAAGATTGCCATCGCGGACGCGCGATAAGAAATTCTAACATTGCACCCCGATGAGCCCATAGGAATCTATGTCAGAGCTTTGATTAATTTGTCCTGGCGGAGGAACTCGAAGAAGATCATAGCCCGAAAGACCAACTCCAGGATGAAATGCCACCATCTGCTCGATTGCCATCCCTGGAAGGGCTAAAAGCCTAACATATTACTAGCCGAAGCAAAGACACCAGGATTCGCGGCCCTCCCCACCACCGACCGCCGGAGCGACAAGTAGGGGGGAGGTGAGTCTACTAGCTCGCCAGCGGAGATCAAGGGGACGGAGGCTTTATCCTAGTCACCTTTCGAAAGGGGAAAGCATGAACTCGCGTGAAAATTATTCTAAAATTATTAAAGTGGTTTAATCAATTTTATTTGCTTTTTTTAAATACATACTAATCATAAGAAAAACACAGACCAAAATATTGAAAATGTGACATCTGATTTTTAGCATTTGAGGCAAACACGCTTACCACCATTAGATGAAACACACAATCTTAAAGCACGGAACGGCGCCACATCAGCCAGAAAATCGTTCGCTGCAGCTGGGTATCGACGCAATGATTTTTTTTCTAGTGTCTTATCCTCTTCGACAGCGCAGCTCTAGTACCACTCCCATTAAACTTCTCTTCTCACCGATGATCCCTGGCATCGGTGGTGCGGTGACCTCCACGGATCCATCAACTCACAGCGTGGATTCGTTGATCCACGGTGTTGGCACGGGGAGCACGCGATGGCGGCGGCGTGGAGGGGCCGCGGTTTTGGGAGTTGCGCATGGAGGTCTAACGCGAGCGTGGCGGGGAGGTGTTGCCGCGATGAGCGCGCGGCGATGCCGGCAGGATAGGAGACATGGCGGAGGATCTGTGCTTGGAGCTCGAGTGTGAGCGCGAGGACGTGTCGTGGTGCATGGACGCCACGCTAGAGTGCCATGCGGCCGCTCCTTGACCTCAGCTCTATGATGATGCCATCAGGCGCGGCTCCGAGAACGCAGCAGCTTTCTCCGGCTACGGTCCTCAACCGATGTCCGCACCGCCCATGAGAATATCGACCGCGTGCTCCGCTCCGCTCCGTCGACATCATCCTCAGTTGACCGCACCAGAGAGGTGACAGCACAGATCGACCCTCCTTGATGTCCACGCGTGCTATGGCACTGTTTGGATCGCCATTTTGCATTATTGTTGGAACTGTGTCCTAATGAATGGATAGTATAGTGTACAAAACGCATAGTGTTCGTGGCGTGATCAGTCCATTGTACATCCTTGAGGTGTTGAGTGCAAGCTTGGGCTTACTGGTACTGTTAGTTGCCCAATTTGTAACTTTTTTGGTGGTGAAATGTCAGAATTCTACTGCCTTCCCTTTTTTTGGTGGGAAATTTGATGTCATTAGTCAAGTCTCAAGATAAAACTAGCTAGTTTTTGGTGTGACCAGTCCATTCTTTTGATCTACATCTCAGTGTGTTGAGTGCAAACTTTATGGACCATGGCAAGTTTAATTCAAGTACCATGACAGCTTTATTTTCTCATATCATGGCAAAATTAATTAAGGTACCTAAATTTTGTAGGAAAATAAAAAATCCCGCATTTGCCTTGTGCCACACTGCAAAACATTCTTCTGAATATGCTCTTGTACATGTGTATTTTGCTCACATGGAAAATGTATAAGAAAAAGGTCTACAATCAAGGCAATTTAACATTAATGTGTTGACATGGAACATGGCAATTTTTCATTACTTACATGAAAAATGTATTCTACAAGACATGACAAATTATTTTTCTAAATAACATGGAAACTTTAATATGCATTTGCCATGGCAATTTCTGCTAGTGACATCAACAGTGGAACAACTATGTTTTTGCCGTGCGAGATGAACACAATTATTTTACATACATGATAATTTCTTATTAAAAGCATGACAATTATAATAAAAATACCATGGCAAATTATAATATGCATCTGCCATGGATTTTTTAAAAATATGTTTTGTGTAATTTTACATACAAGGCAATTTCTCATACTAAACAGGACAATTTTAATTAAAATACCATGAAATTTTTTAATATGAATTTACCATGGCAATTTTGTTAATAATTTGTGTTTGTACAACTTATTCTATTTTTTCATGGTAATTTCCATACAATGCCAACTTTAATTAAAACACAACGGAAAATTTTAATATGCATATGCCATGTCAACTTTGCACATAATTTGTGCTATTTTTGTATACACGACAATTTTATCATATGAAAAATAGGAATTTTAAATAAAATACAATGGCAAATTTAATATGAATCTTCCATGTCAATTTTTGCTCTTTTTGTATTTTTATTCTATTTAACATTACAAATTTCGAACATAATTTTATTGCCACGCCAATTCTGGAAAATTGCAATGTTAGCATTATCAGAGATGTTGTTAGAATATTTTCCATGTTTTTTTAGAAATGAAAATGTTGTAAAGCTTGCCATTGTAAAAAATAACATCATAGCAGATTGAAAAATAGTTTGGTCAACACGATTGGCAATTGTTTTCAGAAACTTTCATTTGTTATAAAAAATCATGGATTTTTTTAGTAAATTGTTGTCTAAAGTACGCTCAGACCCTGCCTACACATCCTGTTCTAGATAAATTCAGAATTCGATGATGCGTGTACTGGAACATCTATGAAATAGCATCATTAATTCGTGGAATAGAATCAGTGCGCGTAAGTCAAAATTTCAGTGCTAAATGACGTCGGAGCTTGTGATTTGTCAACATATATTTTGGGGCAGTGGAAATTTATATATAATGGCTTTTGGGGTTCACTTAGATGTTGTTCTGAAAATCTTGTTCCGTTCCCACTTCAGCTCATCATATTTTTGTGTTGATTTGAGTGGTATCTACAAGCTGCCTTTGATGGTTTGATGCCATTTTTCTGATAGTCACTTCATAGTTCATAGATTTACTCCGGGAATATGTCATGTTTATATTACTGGTGGAGCTTTGTATTTTGTAGGCCCATGTATTTGCAACACTGGCTCATTGTATTTGTGTCTATTCTGTTTTCCTTTAACAGATAGTACTACTGAAATGTTAACAGCAAGTTTAATTTCAAAGATAGTCAACTCGTCCCCTGTTTTATGATGACATTTGGACTATCTATGCGTTGGGTATGCAACAACTCCCGCGCTGCCCAAACATTGGAACGAGTATATATGCAACACACATACTTTTACAGAGTAAGTTCCGTCACTTTAATATCAAAGTAAGGAAGTGTTGATGTCATCATGCATGATAAGCATGAAACATAGTAATACAATACCACATAGTACAATAGAGTAGAGTGAGGTGAACAAAAAGATGCAAATCCGTATCTTCAAATAAAAATCTGAAGCGAATATGTTGCAAATAATCTAGTTGTTTGCATGAGACAGCTAGCTAGCTGGTACTATTTCTGAGTCTTGTCCCTTAATTTTGGCATGGAATTGCCGTGCTTGTTTCATGAGGAACTCGAGGGTGTCAGCAGCGTTAGGTATCGTGCTGCTCATCCAGATCCAGCATGGTCTCTGAAATGCTGGACAGCGAACCCATGAGGCTCTCCAGAACAGATTTTTTGGCGGCAGCCCTGAGGCTCTTGAGTTTCTTCATTGCTACTATCACCATCCTAGTGGTAAGCTTCATCGCTGCCAAGCTGCCGGAAAAGGAGATCCCTGTTACCGAAAAAGGGTTTTCCCCCACTTTATATTACAAAACAACAACATCGATACAACCAACGAGAGGTGCTGGGGCGGAAGCAGCACATGCACGCCCAAAAGAAAAGAAAGAGAAAACACAAAAGGAAAAAAAAACAACAAACGGCGGATCAACGAAAACGAAGATGACTCGCAACCACTGCGCCCGCCGGAGAATTCCACCACGCTCCTAGCACCACGAAACGCCACATACCAAGTAACACCTTCAAGAAGGAACGCGACGACAACGACGCTGCTACCGGACATGGCCTAGGGTTTCCCCCGGTACGCGAAGGGCCGTGGGAGGGAAGGGGGATATCCGACGCCCTTCAGGAAGGCACGGCGGCGCCCATGGGCGTCACCGCGTCGGTGCCGAACAAGCCGACAAGGATTTCTCCCAACCTCCAACCAACCACGACCCCAGACGATCTATCGCGCTCCACCATACTTGCCGTCCACCAATATGCGTCACCACGGACTCGCAGTCACCATCGCCGTCTCACCGTGACAAGCGAAGCGAGACCGGCGGGATCGAGAGGAACCAGCCGGAAACGAGGAGCAGCAGGGACAACAGCCACGTGGGAGGGGACAACCTCCACCACCCTCGGCGGTGACCGACCGGACGTAGATCAGGAGCAAACCAGGTACCCCTGCCCGGCCGAGCCCGAAGCGGGCTCGTGAAGCTCCCGTCGCTGCGCTGCAGTACATGCGCCACCGTCTCCGCCACCCCCAGCCCAAGCCACACCTCCGTCCGCGGAGATGACGCCGGAAAGCACACGCCAGGCCCACCCAGACCCAGATGGGGCCCAAAAGGGCCCAGATCTGGGCCGGAAGGGCGCCGCCGCCAGCAATCGCGCCGCCCCGCAGCCAAGCAGCCACGCCACCGCCACCTTGCCACCCGGAGCTGCGCCGCCTGCGAAGACGAGCCGCCACCAGATTCGACGCCGGCCTGGGTGCACCGCCCCCGGCGCCATCGCCCGAGCTACAACGCCGCGCGGGGAGGAAAAGAACGGGGCCGCCGCCGCCGGCATCACGCGAGCCAGGCCCGGAGGCCTACGCCGGCGGCGGCGGGAGGGGATAGGAGGAGGGGGGCCGTTGGGAGGGGCAGGGAAGGGGAGCCCCCGGTCGCCTCGCTCGGGGAGGCGATGCAGGGGGTACGGGGGAGGAGGGGAGGGGGAGGGGGAGCTGGGGCACGCCCGCCGGCGGCCAGGGGCGGCGGGAGCGGGGGAGGGCGGCGGGGGGAAACCCTAGCGGGAGCGGGAGCCCGAGCGGGGAGAGTCCTTCACTTGTTGTGCTTTAGACCCTGCTACTCCAGTGTCTGCCTATGACCTTTAGAAAGCTCTTGTCAAGGTTCATGATGCTATGGTTGCATTGCAGCAGCTTACTCAAGGAGATCCCTGTTTAAGTGTACCATCTTTGTAGCAAGGATCATCGTGACACATTCTTCTCGATCTCTAGCTTTATCTCTCCCTTCTTATTCCTCCCGGCCTTGACGCCTAAAGTAAGGTAGTGCAGCTCCGACCCGGTGTCCATGGCCTCGTTCTTCGGTGCGCATCGTTGCCAGAACTGAAGCTATGGCGGTCTTGTCGTTCCAAGTGGCGTGGTCCCCGATGAAATCGCAACCAGGTGCTGATTTGGACCTGATTACGTTGTATGTTCTTTCTTTGGGGTTCTCTTTGTAGAAGTTAAGCATTTGATTGTATTTTTGTTTTCTTTTGGGGTCCTGATGTAAAGTGTGCGTTGATGCTTATCAAATGGAAAAATCAGGGTCCTTCGGGACTTCATTAAAAAAAATGCGTACTCGCGTCACATATGTCACTACTGAAACTCGACACTTCTATAAATCACAGGAGATCATTCAAGTATTTTCCTTTGGAGAAAGGAGACAATTCAAGTTTACATGGGCATATCAGTGGATGCAGAAATGAGACGTGACTGAATCTACTAGCATGTATTGCCGGTGATAATATCTACATCTCAAAGCTATCTATGTTGAATAACATCACACCGTAAAGCCGCGTTGTGCTTGCCTGAAAAATACAAAGAGCCACGAACGGTAAAATAGAGTTGCAATTTGGCAATTATTCGCCAGATTCATTGTTCGTCCGTGGTCTATGTTTCTATCTATGTTCCCGCATCAGAATTCCAATGCATCCCATTCCTCACTAGATCGTGCTATCTGACTGTTCGATGCCACTTACCCCGCTCGCCATTGTTGCTCTCCTCCAAACATTAAAATTCTCCCCCTACCAACTGAATATGATCCTATCACACCAGGAATAAGCTAGTTATTTATAGGAGGTCAGCGTGAGTTCAATGTTTCGTGTGTCCCGGACATAATTATTACTTCGCCACACATCACATGCCAGTTGTTGTGAGCTTTTAATTTTATCGTAGATGTCGACATTGATGACACACATAACATATCTTTATACAAGCAACCCTGAGCGGAATGCTGCTAGCAAACCATGACAAAAGAAGCTAGTATGAACTCAAGCGTAACCCCCCTCGCGTCGCTCCCGCGAGCGACGGAGGAGGCGATCCGTAGCCGCCGCTCCTAGTCTGTCGTATCCAGCTCCCTCCCTCGCCGTCGCTGGCGTGCGCCGCCGATCTGGTCGGCGTCGGCGGCGGCGGGATCCCCTTCTCCTCGCACGATGCCGGCGGCGCGGGACGACGGCTTCAAAACACCACAAGGCAGTACAAAGAGTCTGCGACCATCCATGACTTCATCGGCTTGCACCCACCTACCTTTCATCATTCCATTGAGCCACTCGATACAGATGACTGGCTCCATAGCATCACTCATAAGCTGCGTTCCGCGAACGTAGCTGAAGGTGACATGGTCACCTATGCTACATATCACCTGGAAGGTCCTGCTAGTCTTTGGTGGCAGAACTATGAGGCCATGATTCCAGCTGGCCAGATTCCTACCTGGAGGGATTTCACTGAGGCTTTTTGCGAGCATCACATTCCTCAGGCCCTCATCGATCGCAAGAGAGAAGAGTTCTGTAGTTTCACCTAGAGTAAGATGGTTGTTGATGCTTATAGTAGAGAGTTTGGGAATCTCGCCCGCTATGCCACAGAAGAGGTGCCCACGGACGCCAAGAAGGAGGCTAGGTTCCGGAAGGGTCTCCACCCCAAGTTGCGTCGTGATCTCCACCTGCATCATTGTGATACATTCTAAGCTCTTGTGAACAAGGCCATTAATGCAGAGATAGCTCAGCTCACTTACGAGGAGTCTCGTAAGCACACCCGTGATTTGGGTTCCTCCTCCGGTTCTAGTTCTCAGGAGCGCCGGAATTGGGTTCCGAAGTCCGCTCTTCCATCCAGATATTCACCGAGGCCATCTTACGTGGCGCCTCATCCAACTTAGTTGTATGCTCCACCCAGGCCTATTGGTAGACCGCTTGTCGTGCGGGTCCACGTCCAACTTCAGGTACTTGCTTCACATGTGGGAAGCCAGGACACTATGCACGTGACTGCTCTCAGGCCAGTTATGCTCCACCCCAGCCTGAGAAGTCTGATCTTCGTGGTAAGCCATCAAGCAAGACGATCAGTGCCAAGCCAGCTCGCATTGAACGTGGACGTGTGCATCACGTCTCAGCCAAAAACGCTCATGATGATCCGGATGTCATTCTTGGTACACTCCTTGTCAATTGTCATCCATCATCGGTTCTATTCGATACCGGAGCATCTCACTCCTTCATCTCTGAAGACTATGCTTGTTTGCACGACATGTCATTTTGTGATATGCCAACTCCGCTTGGAATCCAAACCCCAGGGTCTAGATGGCAAACTACCAGAATAAGCTATGGTAATGAAATCCTTGTTTACAGACTTGTATTCCTTGCCTCACTTGTAGCCCTCAAGTCTTCAGATATTAAGATAATCTTGGGTATGGACTAGATGACAGCTCATCATGCCAAGATTGATTGTCACACCAGGTCTGTTCAGCTTACACGCCCATCCGGCAAGATAGTCACTATCTCCACTAGAGTTGCAAAGCGTCAGCTCTATTCTCTTAATGCCAGCCCACTTCCAGACCGGGGACATGGCGTGGGCGGCGCTCTCGGCTGGCGAGCCGCTTCAATGTCGGCACTAGCGAGAGGTCACGTCTGCTCTGGGCCCACTAGTAGAAAACATGGCTTTGGTCATAGCTCAATGTACACATTAGTCCCGGTTGCATCACGAACTGGGACTAATGTGAGCATTAGTCCCGGTTCGAGCGGCTAAGGCATCGAGAAGGCATTAGTCCCGATTCAAATGGGACCTTTAGTCCCGGTGTGAGACACGAACCGGGACTAAAGGATGCGATGCCCTTTAGTCCCGGTTCGTGTCTCAGACCGAGACTAAAGGTCTCAGTCTGAGACTGCGAACTAGTAGAAAAGGGGGCAATGGCCTAGGCCAGTTCAGCCCATTAGTCCCGGTTCAATCCAGAACCGGGACCAATGGAGCTATTTGCCCCGGTTCGTGAGCCCAGGGGGCCGGCCGGGCCACGTGGGCCATTGGTCCCGGTTCGTCCAGACCTTTTGGTCCCGGTTGGTGGGACGAACCGGGCACAATGGGCCTGGCTCCTGGCCCACCACCATTGGTCCCGGTTGGTGGCATGAACCGGGACCAAAGGTTTCCCTATAGTCCCGGTTCATGCCACCAACCGGGACCAATAGTGGTGCCTATATATACCCCCTCCCGCAAGAGCAGAGCACAGTGCTCTGTTTTTTTCTGGCCGAGGGGGAGAGGGCTTGGTGGTGCTCTAGCTCACCTCCTATGCACACAAGGTGTTCGATGGAATGCCCGAGCCACACTACTTAAGGTTTCTCCTCTCCAAGCTCGACTGCCAAGCTCCGTTTTCCTCAAGATGGATCTAGGTTTAGCGGTCCGTCACGCCCCGTCCCCGTCTTCACCGCCGTCGATCACCCGCGCCGATCTTATCGCCGGCACCACCGTGGTGAGCCTCTTGTTCTTATCTTCTTTCTGAAAGGAAAAACATTCTTACTTGTATGTTTAGATAGATACTTGTATTATTTTCTTACTTTTATTATTGCATCTTATATAGTGCGATGGTTTTGGTATCCGCCCCCGTCGGCCCTCGTCCTGTCTATGATTCGGATGTGGTATATATTATCTTTTCATAACTATTGGTTCATTTATTGTTTATGAAAATTATGCCGACCAACGTGACATAGATTTTATTTATCTAGGAGGTTGTTGAACCGGAAATTCCAACCGACCCTATTGTCGAGAGGTTAAATTTAGTTGAAGAAGAAAACAATTTCTTGAAGTAAAAAAACTTGAGGAGGAGAAGATGATATTGGAGTTGCATGTTGCGGATGTCGTCGATGATCACAAGATCAAGATGGATGCAATGCGCTTGAAGATGAGAAAGATTAGAAAATATGCCATTCATACCGAGGCTTGGTATCATTATGCCGTTGGATCAGTTGTTACCTTGGTTGCGATTATGATCGCATTTGTTTTCGCATTGAAATGTTTTACATAGTTTCAATGTATGGTTTAATTAATTTAGATGCTCTGCAGAGCTTTATGTTGTTAGATGAGAACTATGTATGTACTTTGGTTTTTATGTGATGATGAACTTCTATTAATTTGGTCACTTATAATTATCTATTCATGATGTTCTGTAATGATTTTTGACACACTTAATTATATATAATGCACGCAGATGAACCGACAATGGATGTACGGTGACAGACACACCTCCGAGTACATTAAGGGCGTGCATGATTTTCTCGAAGTGGCTGAGGCAAACAAGCAGAATGGTTTTATGTGTTGTCCATGCCCTATATGTGGGAATACGAAGTCTTACTCTGTCCGAAAAATCCTTCACACCCACCTGCTTTACAAGGGTTTCATGCCACACTATAATGTTTGGACAAGGCACAGAGAAATAGGGGTTATGATGGAAGACGGCGAGGAAGAAGAGTACGATGACAACTATGTGCCCCCTGAATACGGTGATGCTACTGAACATCAAGATGCACCAGACGATGTGCACGATGGTGCTGCAACGGGCGAAGCTGCTGAAGATCAAGAGGAACCAGACGATGTGCCCGATGATGATGATCTCCGCCGGGTCATTGTCGATGCAAGGACACAATGCAAAAGTCAAAAGGAGAAGCTGAAGTTCGATCGCATGTTAGAGGATCACAAAAAGGGGTTGTACCCCAATTGCGAAGATGGCAACACAAAGCTCGGTACCGTACTCGAATTGCTGCAGTGGAAGGCAGAGAATGCTGTGCCTGATAAAGGATTTGAGAAGCTACTGAAAATAATGAAGAAGAAGCTTCCAAAGGATAAAGAATTGCCCGACAGTACATACGCAGCAAAGAAGGTCGTATGCCCTCTAGGATTGGAGGTGGAGAAGATACATGCATGCCCTAATGACTGCATCCTCTACCGCGGTGCCTACAAGGATCTGAACGCATGCCCGGTATGCGGTGCATTGCGGTATAAGATCAGACGAGATGACCCTGGTGATGTTGACGGCGAGCCTCCCAGGAAGAGGGTTCCTGCGAAGGTGATGTGGTATGCTCCTATAATACCACGGTTGAAACGTCTGTTCAGAAACGGAGAGCATGCCAAGTTGATGCGATGGCACAGTGAGGACCGTAAGAAAGACGGGAAGTTGAGAGCACCCGCTGACGGGTCGCAGTGGAGAAAAAATGAGAGAAAATACTGGGATGAGTTTGCAAAGGACCCAAGGAACGTATGGTTTGCTTTAAGCGCGGATGGCATTAATCCTTTCGGGGAGCAGAGCAGCAATCACAGCACCTGGCCCGTGACTCTATGTATGTATAACCTTCCTCCTTGGATGTGCATGAAACGGAAGTTCATTATGATGCCAGTTCTCATCCAAGGCCCTAAGCAACCCGGCAACGACATTGATGTGTACCTAAGGCCATTAGTTGAAGAACTTTTACAGCTGTGGAATGGAAACGGTGTACGTACGTGGGATGAGCACAAAAAGGAGGAATTTGACCTAAAGGCGTTGCTGTTCGTGACCATCAACGATTGGCCCGCTCTCAGTAACCTTTCAGGACAGACAAACAAGGGATACCACGCATGCACGCACTGTTTACTTGACACCGATAGTATATACCCGGGAAGCTGCAGGAAGAATGTGTACCTGGGCCATCGTCGATTTCTTCCGACCAACCATCAATGTCGAAAGAAAGGCAAGCATTTCAAAGGCGAGGCAGATCACCGGAAGAAGCCCGCCATGCGTACCGGTGATCACGTACTTGCTATGGTCAATGATTTACACGTAATCTTTGGAAAGGGTCCCGGCGGACTAGCTGTTCCGAATGACGCTGAGAATCACGCACCCATGTGGAAGAAGAAATCTATATTTTGGGACCTACCCTACTGGAAAGACCTAGAGGTCCGCTCTTCGATCGACGTGATGCACGTGACGAAGAACCTTTGCGTGAACCTGCTAGGCGTCTTGGGCGTGTATGGGAAGACAAAAGATACACCTGAGGCACGAGAGGACCTGCAACGCTTGCACGAAAAAGAGGGCATGCCTCCGAAGCAGTATGAAGGTCCTGCCAGCTACGCTCTTACGAAAGAAGAGAAAGAAATATTCTTTCAATGCCTGCTCAGTATGAAGGTCCCGACTGGCTTCTCGTCGAATATAAAGGGAATAATAAATATGCCAGAGAAAAAGTTCCAGAACCTAAAGTCTCATGACTGCCACGTGATTATGACACAACTGCTTCCGGTTGCATTGAGGGGGCTTCTACCAGAAAACGTCCGATTAGCCATTGTGAAGCTATGTGCATTCCTCAATGCAATATCTCAGAAGGTGATCGATCCAGAAATCGTACCAACGCTAAGGAGTGATGTGGCGCAATGTCTTGTCAGTTTCGAGCTGGTGTTCCCACCATCCTTCTTCAATATCATGAGCACGTCCTAGTTCATCTAGTCGACGAGATTGTCATTCTGGGGCCCGTATTTCCACACAATATGTACCCCTTTGAGAGGTTCATGGGAGTCCTAAAGAAATATATTCGTAACCGCGCTAGGCAAGAAGGAAGCATCTCCATGGGCCATCAAACAGAGGATGTCATCGGGTTTTGTGTTGACTTCATTCCTAGCCTTAAGAAGATAGGTCTCCCTAAATCGCGGTATGAGGGGAGACTGACTGGAAAAGGCACGCTTGGAAGGGACTCAATAATATGCAGGGACGGATATTCCTGGTCTCAAGCACACTACACAGTTCTACAGAACTCTACCTTGGTGACCCCGTATGTCGATGAACACAAGAACAGTCTGCGCTCCAAACACCCGGAGCAGTGCAACGACTGGATTACATGTGAACACATCAGGACTTTCAGCAGTTGGTTGGAAATACGTCTCAGAGGTGACAGCACTGTTTGTGATGAGCTGTACTTGTTGTCCAGGGGACCATCTTCGACTGTAATGATTTGGAAAGGATACGAGATAAATGGGAATACATTTTACACGATTGACCAAGATGAAAAGAGCACCAACCAAAACAGCGGTGTCCGCTTTGATGCAGCAACCGACAAGGGAAATGACACATATTATGGTTACATAGTAGACATATGGGACTTGACTACCGAGTAGATTTTAAGGTCCCTTTGTTTAAGTGCAAGTGGGTCAATCTGTCAGGAGGCGGGGTACAGGTAGACCCACAGTACGGAATGACAACAGTGGATCTGAAAAATCTTGGGTACACTGACGAACCGTTCGTCCTAGCCAATGATGTGGCACAGGTTATCTATGTGAAGGACATGTCTACCAGACCGAGGAAAAGAAAAGATAAGGAAGCGAATACATCATACAATGAGCCAAAGCGTCACATAGTTCTTTCAGGAAAAAGGGACATCCTGGGAGTGGAGGGCAAGACAGACATGTCTGAAGAGTATGAAAAGTTTCATGAAATTTCCCCTTCAAAGTCAAGGCTGACCCAAGCATCCTGATAAACGATGAAGATTATCCATGGTTACGGCGCAATAAGCAAACGACACAAGCGAAGAAAAAGTGAAGACTTTCTCCCGCAACTATTATGATGATACCATGCGAACTTTGTAACAAACGAGTATGATACCATTGTCCGTTTTGTACATGCACATGCTATGCCAACTTTTTCAGAGTTCATTTGAAAACTATGAATTTGAAAACCTCGCCAACCGAAGGGCGCTCACACCGGTTTATAAGCCCGTCCCTCTATACGCCTTGTTGAGCTCACAAACTTGTGATTCACACAAATTTCAAAGAGAACTAATGGCACAAATAGAAAGTTTATAATTTTGCTGACCTAAAAGCAAAAAGAATTAAAAAATAAAGCAAAAAACCAAAAGAAAA
>NC_041386.1:718624822-718625532 GCF_002162155.2 Triticum dicoccoides
CCCGACCCCGCCATCCTCGCCGCAGCTTGGTCCGGCCGCCGGCGCCCTCCTTTTCATTTTTTTTCATATGTATATGCTTGTTTTATATTTTTTTTATGAATGTATGTATTTTTTTGAAAAGTTTTATATATGCAAAAGTTACATTTTTTTGAAAAGTTTTATATATCTAGCTAGAAAGAAGGAAGAAGAAGAAAAAGAAGGAGAGGAAAAAGGAAAATAAGAAGAGGAAGAAAGGAGAAGAAGAGGAGAGGAAGAAGAGGAGAGGAAGAAGAGGAGAAATAAATAAGAAGAGGAAAAAAGAAGAAAAAGAAGAGGAGAAGAAGAAAGAAATAGAGGAGAAGAAGAAAAAATAGAAAATATTCTATTTTTTCTTCTTCTCCTCTATTCCTTTCTTCTTCTCCTCTTTTTTTTCTTCTTTTTTTTCTTCGATCTTCTCCTCTGTCATCGTCGATATACCCCTCCCGATAACTTCAACACGAGGGGGGGTCCATATACCCCCTCCCGATAACTTCAATATGTGGGGGGGGGGGTCGATATACCCCCTCCCCGATAACATTAATTTCCCGTGTATGTATCTCGTCGTTGTCGATATTACCCCCTTGAAGCGTTGTCGAGGGATCGAGGGTTCTAGGGTCGAGGGATCGAGGGTTCCAGGGTCGTCTAGGGGTCGAGGGTTCCAGGGTCGTCGAGGGTTCAAGGGGTCGAGGATC
>NC_041386.1:718625542-718627664 GCF_002162155.2 Triticum dicoccoides
TTTTGTTGAATCCTTTGACACTAGGCAACCTCCCGACCCCTCGGTGATCCTCGACCCCTTGACCCTCGACCGCTCAGCAATCCACGACTCTCTACCCTACCGCGGGAGTCGATGCCCACGTCACTTGTGGGACATAGATGTAGTGTTCAACGCCGACCCCCTCCCGATAGCTTCAACACGTGGGGGGGGGGGTCGATATTACCCCCTCCTTGAAGCGTTCTCGAGGCCACCCCCTAACCCTTGAAGCGTTGTCGAGGCCACCCCAAACCCTAGAGAAGCAGCGTCGAGGCCACTAATATGATTCCTTATTGTGATTAGCTAGCTAGCTCTATGTTTGCCACTAATATATCCATATCTGTCATGTTTGAATAATAATTGCCATGTTGTAAATATTTGTAGAAACTATGGACACCCCCCGAGACGAAGCACAAGAAGCGTTTTTGAGGGACATAATCGCACAAGGAAGTGATGCCGTCTGCTCGTTGATGTTTCTCAACGACAACGATGGTCTGGAAGGAGAGGGTGAAGAAGCAGCTGGCTATGATTTACATGGCTCCGATGACCCAATGCCGGTGCAAGAAGGAGAGGGTGAAGAAGTAGACTATGAGGACGGCTCCGGTGATCACCAAACCGAGTCCGGCCAGGTATATATATTAGTTAAGCCTGTGCTGACTAGCTAATTGATGCATTCATTGTTTTGGTATGTACACATATTAATTAACTCTCGTCTTTGTTCTTTTTTCTAGCCCTCCGGATCGAGCACAACTTTGGTAAAGAGACGAGGCCCGAAGAAAAAGTTGAGCTCGGATGAAAAGTTTGAGATCATACAAATCGCGCGCGACGGCCAACCGATTGAACCCTACCGGACAAAGAAGGCATTTGTTGCTCAGTGCGGGGTTCTGGTTAGGGACAAGATCCCGATCAGCATCCACCAATGGTATAAGCCTAAGAACGAAGACCCTGAGGTGTCTTATGTCAATGATATGCAGAAAAATGATCTTTGGACTGAGCTGAAGTCAAATTTCACCCTACCGCCGGAGGATGATCCGGAGAAGCCAGTTATAGAGCCATTAATCAAGTCTTTTACTCTGAAGAAGATGGCATACCTATTCAGGAATTGGAAGAAAGACCTCAATAGGTATGTCGAAAAAAATGAGACACAAGAATTCAAGGGCAAATATGAGAAGATCAGAGATGACTGGCCCGCATTTGTGGCCCACAAGACATCGGAAAAGAGTAAAAAGATGTCGGCGACAAACAAGAGAAATGCTGCGAAGAAGAAGCTTCACCATCGCACGGGGTCAGGTGGCTACCTCGTAGCCCGGCCTAAGTGGGCCAAGGCTGAGAATGATCTGCTTGATAAAGGGATCGAACCAGAGACAATGAACTGGCCAGACCGTTGCCGGACTTGGTTCTTTGGGGCCGGCGGATCCTTGGACCCTATAACAGGGAAGTGCATTTGGACGGACGAACAATTGGACATACCGGTCAAGAGGCTTCAGCAATATATCGAAGCAGCGCAGCAAGGGATGTTCGCTCCAGACAGGGAGAAGGACAAGCTCACAATGGCCCTCGGCAATCCTGAGCACCCTGGACGGACACGAGGCACGCCAGGCTCCGTTTCGTGGAAGGCTGGATTTCCGGACGCAGGGGGTTACAAAACCCAGGAGAGGAGGAAGAAACTGGAGCAGAGCCAACTGCAGGCGCTGCACGAAAGGGTAATGGGGCTAGAGGAACGAGAAGCAGATCGCAGCAAACGACCTGCCGAAGCTTCCCCCGAAGCTACCCCGCCATCTCAGCGGAGAAGCAGCGTGGCTTCCACCGAGCTGCTTCAGCCAGAGCATGCCTTGACGGCTCCTGCCAGCTATCCCATGGATGCTATCACGGATGCTGAAAATTGCCACCTTATGGCGCAATGGAGCAATTTGAAGGTCAAGGCGGCTGTTGGCTCTGTTTATCCTACTAAACCCGACTCAACTTTTCACTGCCGGCCGATTCCAGAAGGATATGCTAAGGTGATGGTCGATGAAATAACGGAGGGATTTGAGGACCTCCGGCTTGACCACCCTACCGGTGAAGGGGAGTATCGGCTGGGTTCTGCTCTGAAGACTCCATGCCTATG
>NC_041386.1:718627674-718631147 GCF_002162155.2 Triticum dicoccoides
CCCTGCCCCGACGCGCGCCGCCCCGGCCCGCCCTCACCGTCATCCGCGCCTCTGCCCCGACCCCGCCATCCTCGCCGCAGCTTGGTCCGGCCGCCGGCGCCCTCCTTTTTCATTTTTTTTCATATGTATATGCTTGTTTTATATTTTTTTATGAATGTATGTATTTTTTCAATTGTAATATGCATGGTGTTTTAAAAATACATTAATTTTAGTATATTAATGTTCTCTGATTTAGTACATTAATTTTAGGTTAGTTTCATTTTTAGAAAAGTTTTGTATATTTAGCAGAAGGAAGAGAAGGAAGAAGGAAGAAGAAGAAAAAGTTTTATATATGCAAAAGTTACATTTTTTTGAAAAGTTTTATATATCTAGCTAGAAAGAAGGAAGAAGAAGAAAAAGAAGGAGAGGAAAAAGGAAAATAAGAAGAGGAAGAAAGGAGAAGAAGAGGAGAGGAAGAAGAGGAGAGGAAGAAGAGGAGAAATAAATAAGAAGAGGAAAAAAGAAGAAAAAGAAGAGGAGAAGAAGAAAGAAATAGAGGAGAAGAAGAAAAAATAGAAAATATTCTATTTTTTCTTCTTCTCCTCTATTCCTTCCTTCTTCTCCTCTTTTTTTTTCTTCTTTTTTTTCTTCGATCTTCTCCTCTGTCATCGTCGATATACCCCTCCCGACAACTTCAACACGAGGGGGGGGTCCATATACCCCCTCCCGATAACTTCAATATGTGGGGGGGGTCGATATACCCCCTCCCCGATAACATTAATTTCCCGTGTATGTATCTCGTCGTTGTCGATATTACCCCCTTGAAGCGTTGTCGAGGGATCGAGGGTTCTAGGGTCGAGGGATCGAGGGTTCCAGGGTCGTCTAGGGGTCGAGGGTTCCAGGGTCGTCGAGGGTTCAAGGGGTCGAGGATCGCCGAGGGGTCGAGAGGGTTCCTAGTGTCAAAGTATTGAAGAAATCCATGGCTTCATCATTAGCCGGAAGTAACCATGGCATGATGGTACGAAGTCCTCCAAAGTTATTCTGGAATGGAGTCCCGGATAGGATAATTTGCCTTTTTGTACGAATTTCAGCAAAGGACTTTCAAATAACGATATTCGGAAGGTTCTTGCTGAACTTTGTACCAAAAAGTGAATTATCCTATCTGGGACTCCGTTCCAGAATAACTTTGGAGAGCTTTGTACCATCATGCACCTGTTACTTTCGCCTAATGATGAAGACATGGTTTTGTTGAATCCTTTGACACTAGGCAACCTCCCGACCCCTCGGTGATCCTCGACCCCTTGACCCTCGACCGCTCAGCAATCCACGACTCTCTACCCTACCGCGGGAGTCGATGCCCACGTCACTTGTGGGACATAGATGTAGTGTTCAACGCCGACCCCCTCCCGATAGCTTCAACACGTGGGGGGGGGGGGTCGATATTACCCCCTCCTTGAAGCGTTCTCGAGGCCACCCCCTAACCCTTGAAGCGTTGTCGAGGCCACCCCAAACCCTAGAGAAGCAGCGTCGAGGCCACTAATATGATTCCTTATTGTGATTAGCTAGCTAGCTCTACGTTTGCCACTAATATATCCATATCTGTCATGTTTGAATAATAATTGCCATGTTGTAAATATTTGTAGAAACTATGGACACCCCCCGAGACGAAGCACAAGAAGCGTTTTTGAGGGACATAATCGCACAAGGAAGTGATGCCGTCTGCTCGTTGATGTTTCTCAACGACAACGATGGTCTGGAAGGAGAGGGTGAAGAAGCAGCTGGCTATGATTTACATGGCTCCGATGACCCAATGCCGGTGCAAGAAGGAGAGGGTCAAGAAGTAGACTATGAGGACGGCTCCGGTGATCACCAAACCGAGTCCGGCCAGGTATATATATTAGTTAAGCATGTGCTGACTAGCTAATTGATGCATTCATTGTTTTGGTATGTACACATATTAATTAACTCTCGTCTTTGTTATTTTTTCTAGCCCTCCGGATCGAGCACAACTTTGGTAAAGAGACGAGGCCCGAAGAAAAAGTTGAGCTCGGATGAAAAGTTTGAGATCATACAAATCGCGCGCGACGGCCAACCGATTGAACCCTACCGGACAAAGAAGGCATTTGTTGCTCAGTGCGGGGTTCTGGTTAGGGACAAGATCCCGATCAGCATCCACCAATGGTATAAGCCTAAGAACGAAGACCCTGAGGTGTCTTATGTCAATGATATGCAGAAAAATGATCTTTGGACTGAGCTGAAGTCAAATTTCACCCTACCGCCGGAGGATGATCCGGAGAAGCCAGTTATAGAGCCATTAATCAAGTCTTTTGCTCTGAAGAAGATGGCATACCTATTCAGGAATTGGAAGAAAGACCTCAATAGGTATGTCGAAAAAAATGAGACACAAGAATTCAAGGGCAAATATGAGAAGATCAGAGATGACTGGCCCACATTTGTGGCCCACAAGACATCGGAAAAGAGTAAAAAGATGTCGGCGACAAACAAGAGAAATGCTGCGAAGAAGAAGCTTCACCATCGCACGGGGTCAGGTGGCTACCTCGTAGCCCGGCCTAAGTGGGCCAAGGCTGAGAATGATCTGCTTGATAAAGGGATCGAACCAGAGACAATGAACTGGCCAGACCGTTGCCGGACTTGGTTCTTTGGGGCCGGCGGATCCTTGGACCCTATAACAGGGAAGTGCATTTGGACGGACGAACAATTGGACATACCGGTCAAGAGGCTTCAGCAATATATCGAAGCAGCGCAGCAAGGGATGTTCGTTCCAGACAGGGAGAAGGACAAGCTCACAATGGCCCTCGGCAATCCTGAGCACCCTGGACGGACACGAGGCACGCCAGGCTCCGTTTCGTGGAAGGCTGGATTTCCGGACTGTCACATCCCTAGCTTCAGGCATTGCTCTAGGTTAGCTTCATGTGTGCATCATGTCTATTTTTTTGAAACTTGAATTGAGGAATATTGGAAGCCTCAAAACCCTAAATAAAAGAGGGGCAAAAACCCTAGAAATCTCATTCATTGCTCCAAAATGCTCCTCTTAAATGTTTGATAATTTTTGGTAAGGGTTCTGGTCCCAACCAAAATATTGAACATTTTTAAGGAGTTATTTTTGGGACTTTGAATTTAATTCATTAGTTATTTGAATTTGAATTATATTCATATAATTAGAATATAATTTCAAATATCCCTGAAATATTTTATAAGCTTTTGGAAAAGTCCATCTAGCAATATAAAATATTCAGTGGAGTTTTTGGCATTGTTTGAATTATTTTTAAAATTCAAAACAGTGGAAAAATAATTTAAATAAAACAAAAACAGAAGAAAAATATAAAACAGAATGTAAATAAAAGCAGAGAGAGAGTTTTACCTCAGCTTACCTCGCAGCCCACCTGGCCCAACTCCAGTGGCCCAGCCGGCCCAGCCCACCTCCTCCCCCTTGTCCTCTTCCTCCTCTGCCAGGAGGACGAACAGAGGCGAGG
>NC_041386.1:718631157-718634177 GCF_002162155.2 Triticum dicoccoides
AGCTCACAATGGCCCTCGGCAATCCTGAGCACCCTGGACGGACACGAGGCACGCCAGGCTCCGTTTCGTGGAAGGCTGGATTTCCGGACGCAGGGGGTTACAAAACCCAGGAGAGGAGGAAGAAACTGGAGCAGAGCCAACTGCAGGCGCTGCACGAAAGGGTAATGGGGCTAGAGGAACGAGAAGCAGATCGCAGCAAACGACCTGCCGAAGCTTCCCCCGAAGCTACCCCGCCATCTCAGCGGAGAAGCAGCGTGGCTTCCACCGAGCTGCTTCAGCCAGAGCATGCCTTGACGGCTCCTGCCAGCTATCCCATGGATGCTATCACGGATGCTGAAAATTGCCACCTTATGGCGCAATGGAGCAATTTGAAGGTCAAGGCGGCTGTTGGCTCTGTTTATCCTACTAAACCCGACTCAACTTTTCACTGCCGGCCGATTCCAGAAGGATATGCTAAGGTGATGGTCGATGAAATAACGGAGGGATTTGAGGACCTCCGGCTTGACCACCCTACCGGTGAAGGGGAGTATCGGCTGGGTTCTGCTCTGAAGACTCCATGCCTATGGCGGAAGGATCTCATCAACCTTCCGAACTGGACGCCTCCGCCTCCTCCTCCTCCTCCGGCGAGTCAGTGCACTCCGCCTCCTCCACCGCCTCCTCCTCCGGCGAGTGACGATCAGGGCACTCGGCCGGCTCCTTCTCCGGCGCGTGGCGGCACTCCGCCTCCTTCTCCGCCTGCGCCGGCGTGCCCGAGCAGCCAGCCTCCTCCTTCTCCGCCTCGTCAGCAAGGGCGGAAGAGACCTGCCGCCGCTCCGGCTGCTCCGGCGCGTCGTAGTCCTTCTCCTCCGCCTCGTAAGCAAGGAAAGAAGACATCCGCTCCGTTTGCTCTGCCGGCGTCTAGCAGTACAGCCAAAGGCGGGAGGAGATACAGATTCGGTCCTTCTCTGAAGACTCCAGAGAAGTTACCGTACGAGAGGAGCGAGGAGGAAAACGCGAAGATCACGCAGACCGAAGTGGACGACTGGTTTCAAGGGTTGAAAGCAAAGAGACATCCACCTCCGGAGGAGAAGGTAGATCCGGTGAAAGCGAAGCGCACTTTGGCTGCCCTGACAAAACCACCCAAGTCTCCGCCGAAAGGCAACTATGAGCGCATTATTGGAAAGGCATTTGCCGAAGCGGAGAGGTTAGGAAGTACTAAAAGTGATCAAAGGATGAAAGAACGACGAGCTGGGAAACAAATTGCCCAGCTCGGCGAACAAGCGAAGCAATCATGCCCCCCGCTCAAGGTGCCTGCTAGCGACATCGTCGATCCGAGGATGGTGCCCGGTTATGGCAATCCTGCAGATTACCTGCGCGACGATGTACATTATGATTTCTTGGAGGTGCGATACAAAGATACGAGTACGGGAAGCCTCTCGTCAAAGATGAAAGTTCTCTATCAACGATGATGCGAAGATTGCATGATTGGTACATGAAAACCTGCAAAGAGTCTGAGGGGAGGAGTACTTTGTATGTGAGAGTTAAAAAGGAGCATGACCTCCTTGGAATTGAACTGTTGCCTATTCCATTTGAGGAGTTCTATCAGTTTTTCAATCAATTGGCCATCGATAAAGCAACGCTCACCTGCTACTGTCTGTAAGTAGTACTACTTCTGTCATTAAGTCTCTCTATATAACTCAGCCCTTTCATTGCATGTATTTATAATTATCCTCACTATATTATGCAGATTGAAGATCGCCGAATTGAAGAAAAGACAAGTGGGAGATATTGGGTTCATTAACACGTATCTCATAGATGCAACTGAGGTTCAATATCGTGCCCAAGAAACCGAGGCCAACTTGCTACAATCGTTGGAAATAAATGAACACAAAGATATAATACTCTTTCCTTACAACTTCAAGTGAGTGTTACTGTCTTGTGGCATATTCGGTTTCCTTATTAGTCCAGGTTATAGTAATGTAGTATTGATGAGTTATGCATGTGTGCGCAGCTACCACTATATTCTCCTAGAGATTAAGCTTGAGAAGGGAGTAGTAACTGTCTTAGACTCCAAGCGAAAAGATCCCAAGGAGTATGCGGACATGACTGAAATGCTCGAGAAGTAAGTTAAATCGATCATTATCCATCGTATCAGCAACTTTGTTCATTTCTGATATCAAGTAATTGTTTTCTTTGTATGGCAGGGCTTGGAGAAAATTCACCAAAAAAGCTCCGGGACTACCGAAGAAGCTGCAATTTAGGCACCCGAAAGTAAGTACTATATAGTAGCATATTCCACGCATCTCCTAGTGATTCAAGCGCTAGTTTCATCAATACCATTTAGCTTGCTTGCTAATTATCAGTTTGATTGACCTCTATTTCTTGTAAAATGGTTGTGGCAGGAACAAGGGAATGATTTCTGTGGATACTACATTTGTGAGTCCATCCGCCACACGACCTGTGAGCGGGGCTACTCCGACAAACAATATGAAGTGCGTAAATAACAATATTCACAATTTTATTTTATTACCATCATTTGTGTTGAGTTTCATTCATTCATATATATATGTGTACTGACCCCCTTCTTAAAATTAGATGTTTCGGATGCGGGATGAACTCCTAGCACCAGATCGCATGCGAGCAATTCAAGAGAAATTGGCGGCATTCTTTCTTGACCACGTGATCGCTGAAGACGGAGAATACTATGTGGACCACGCGTCCGTATGTTAGGAGATTATATATTTGTAAAAGATAATTATTGTATATATGTAGCCGGTAGTGTCAGATAGATATACGAGAATTTGTTGTTCGACCAATCTCTCGGAGAAGGAGAGGTGGTCGATATCACTTCTCTCTGTATGCATATATGTTCATGACGATCTACTGTTTGCTTACTAGCTAGCTAGCGTGTCTAGCTAGTCCTCTCTATACGTATGCATGGTACGTAGCGTCGACCAAGCACGGACAAAAGAGAGGACACTTCTCTCTATTAATTAGCTAGCTATAGCACAATATATGAAACACCTAAATTAACCCCCCAA